>NW_020170387.1:654833-669823 GCF_000524195.1 Echinococcus granulosus | reverse complement strand
CCATCATGGGTGCCTGTGTACACACGCGCACATGCACAAAAGAGAACTTTGATCGATTGGCTTTGTGCTAGGAATCGGGTGAGCGGCACAGCGGAGTGTCTCATAATTGGCATGCTCGAAGGCAGGAACACACGCCAGACCACATTTAATCACATGAATGGATGAGCAAGTTGACCCACTGCCAGATAACGCTTGCCAATGTTAGAAGCGCAGATGTGCAATTACATTATTTATCGTGATAATGCATTAGTGCCTAGTAGACATTCTTATTTTGACTTTTACCTTGCCTGAAACTGTGATGAGGCAGTACTCATTGTGATACAACTTAAATTGTCTTTTACTTCACATGCTAGCAAATTAAAAGTGCGGTTAGAGCTTGCGTCACTCAATTTGCAGGCGTTAGTGCTGCTTGTTTTTATTATCTTCTAATTAACTAGTAAAATTAAAACTATAACAATTATGAAAGTTTTGTTCTAAGTTTGGTCCCACAGAGATATGCAAATTTATATGGAAATCCTAATACATCTCGGAGAGTAGTGAGGAAAAACTAGCATACTTATTTGGTGCAAATTATTTTTACGCCACCTTTGACACACCCCGGTAAGTAGAAATTCATGTAAATAGCAATGGAGCTGTTGGATGCCTAGCAATGACTGAGTGGTAAGTGAGTAACTAAGATGCAACTCCAGTGTCTCCCATGTTCATTTCGTCTTCATAAATTTAACTTCATATTCATTTTGAAAACCACTTATTATTTTCTGATTTTAAAACAACATCCGCAAAAAACCCCAAATCGGTGTATTTTCTGCGGCATCACAAACCCTCAGAAGGCTAACAGTCTGAACAGCATTGATAGTAGACGAACGTTTGACCTGTAAAATGATCTTCATTAGCGTTTGGCCTTTCGCCAAAACATTGTGACAAAATAGCGGTTCAAGTCCCTATAGGATCTTCAGAAAGAGGGGCAATTCGCATTATGGAATATAAGCAGAAATGAGACAGTCTCTTGTCATGAAAGTACGAATTTATTCATCAGTCTATCCTGTTTTGGTAACAAGGCTCAATAAACGGCAAATTTAAGTATGCCACAGTAGTGGTAGAAATCACCCAACTTTGTGTAAACAAACACTTATCTCCTGCCTCTTTAATATAGAAAACTACTATACCACAATCGCATGGTTGGATCTAATTCCATATATTGTGTGGAACAACAACCACCAAGAACTCCAGAATCAGCGTTTCAAAGGATTTCGGAATGATGCGTAAGTATAAGTAATTCATTTAAATCATGACCCGACCATCAAAATCACAATAAGGTGTTTGGATCACATTTGAGCTATGCCAAAGCATCGCGAACAAAGGATCGTTATCAACACATTCCTTTTCTAGCCTATTTTCTTAAAGCTAGATTGTGCAAAATTAGTCATAAGCTCCTTAAATGTTAGAAGGTTGTTGAGCATTCAAGTACACTTTGAGATGAACAAAATTATTGAAATACGCTTAGGATATACCGTTTAACTTTAAGGCCTCAAAAAAAGGTCTTTTGCACTTTTGGCCGCTTTGCACACCACAGAGATTGTCGTAAACAATTGGATTCTTTTGAACTGCGCACAATCGTAATGTACACCCCATGTGTGCGACCTAGACTTCCGATCCTTCACCAGATTTTGACTCCTGGTAGCTGGATTTATGTTAAAAGTGCAACTCTCTGCTAATTCACTCCCGTTAAGGTTAATAGAAAGGATTATATCGACTTTTGAAGTGGATGAAAATCTCCTGTTACTATCAGAGAAAAGCGTTGAAAAATGTTGACGAAAGTTGGCCGTAACCTCAAATAAACCACCAAAAAATTTACCCAAGATTTTGAAGTGAATCCTGGCAAAATGCAATTAGACTACATTTCAGGCCACACAAAATATCGCTGTGAATAAAACCCCTAAGCATTTTGAGTCTATCAATACCTATGCACTTTTGACATTCCGTACTGAAGAAGTTGAAGAGTAATAACAATTCATTGTACGAGGCTAGAGTCTGTCCATCTCCCACACACAGCAGCAGTAACTTGTAGGGTTTCTAAACAATTGCAGCTTTACGTACTTACGCGGATGCAAACTCTAGACACCAGTGTGTTTCATTTTCATTTAATTTAAGCGCTAAATTTTTCTCATTGTACACAATTTAGTTGAAAAAAAAGCGCTTTTAATTTTGACTTCGAAAAATCGGAAGAAAAGGGATCATAGTGGGTAACTTTTTGAAAAAAATGACAGCGAAGAATCGTTGCTAATACTAATGAGTCCAAGTAAGGTCTGGGCTCAGTTGTCTCTTACAGAAGACCGACTTTGGATCATAGGATATATATATGCGATTATTAGATTTGGATAGGATAGAAAGTAAAAATTAACCAAAGTAAAAACACTAAGTAAATTTATCCGTTTACAGTTTGATACTCATTCGTGAACGTACTAAAACCCGTTGGCACACACCTTGGGACTAATTTCTGTCATCTAATGTGACAATGACAATCATTTCAAAGGGCTTATCAATCCTGTCACACTCGTAAACAAACCGCAAAAGATTTTATTCGACTATTTACCGCGAGGCCAAAAACTCGATATGGAAACTTTTTACTCTTTTTTTACTCGCTAAAAACAACACCATGTGAGTATTTACAACTATGCACATGAGGCCGTCAATTCTCATTAGATAACTGAAGTTGTTTTTGAAGCCGAGCAGAAAATTCCTACATTCCAAACCTTAACACTGGCTGTAAGGAAGATTTCCATCGTAGTGACATTACGCGAGTGCATTTAAACGAGAGCGCACTTACGAATGGACCTTGTTGGTTGACAACATTCAAAATAACTTGGTACCATGAGGCCTACCATGTCCTTTAAATCCCTATTCATATATGGATAAAGTGTCACCGTGCTAATAATATCATTGATATTATGCTTATTGTAATGAGAGCACCTAAGAGATCTCTTGTAATTCGATTAGCTTCATTTTGTCTTGAAGTGAGGTAAATGTAGTAACAACAAAATCATTCAGTCACATGTTCGGAAGCATATTTTTAAATGACTGGTCACTGTGTAAGTACCCCCGCCCCTAAGCAGAGGTGAGACGATCTCGAGAGACTTATCACCCATAGCTTGATGCGAGAGACTAAAATTGCATGCCAATGTTACTAGCAAGCCAATTAGGTGATGAGTAATTACCACACATTGGATTGGTATTTTCACATAACTCCTTCTGGAGCTGAGAAGCACTGGAGGTGGTATGAGCATTTTCATCTACAAACTGCAGCAGTCGATACTGACTTCTAGGGCGACTGTGCGCGTACATTGGCTACATCGTAATATCGCGCAGCTAGTTACATTAAAATCGCACTATTGCAGCAGAGAACTGCAATAGTTAAAAAAGGTGACGCCTTGACTTTATTACCTGTAGTCGCTAATTCGCGTGCGTCTAAATTCATTCTTTCACCATGAGCTATAACGATATCACTTCGGTGAAACTGTTAATGCATGACAGTTCGAAAATGAGGTTAGCATCGATGGTTAATGCAAGGAAAAAAACAGTGGCGCGCATATCTAAGTAGGCTAGGACACGGAGCGATTCAAGCAATGCTTGTGTGAAATAAATTGGAGTTGGCAAGTTAAAGAACTACCTAATCAATCAATCCCCAAAATTAGCCAGAAGTAGGCCGAGAAGAGAGAAATCACAAAATTTCCGGTTTGTTAACCACTTTATCGAAAATGATGCTACGTTTTCTTTCAAGTTAAAATAATTAAAATTCACTATGATTTCCAAAGCCACAGTTGGGTGAAGGTGTTAATATAGTCACATAGGTAGGTTGAAAAGTTATTGAAGTTGGTGATTATAGGCATAACAAACGAAGACAATAGGTTATGACCACTGAATAAACCAAGACAGTGCAATCTGTAGTCATCAAAAGTAACGCGTTCGTCTAAACTCTTGCAATAAGTAAAGTGTTTGGCAAGCCTTATTTCTGCTAAGAAGCATAGGGTTGGGCATTAAATTATGGTTACGCTATTTAGGCAGATTTCATGCGATAATGAGGTGATTAAAAACAACAAGTATGCACGAGAGGTGGTTGCATTTAAGCACGCAACAATTAGCCATGTATTTTTTACATGTAGGCAATTATGTATGGGCGATCACTACATTATCATGCATCAAAGGTAGCAGCTTTCACTTTATAAATTCGCTTCAAACAGATACTAAATCTACTCTGAATCCTCAACATTTACTCTTAGCCTCGTGGATGGGCTTAGAGTATGAACATAGATTGCAGTGCTATTGAGTGGGGTCATCGTGAAAGAAGAAAATACCAGAGCACGGACGGGATACGTAAGTTGATAATTGAATCTCAAAGAATTTTTTGGTGCAAACGAATACAATTTGTGCGCAATTACTTCAGTGAAGTTTAGAGGCTGCCTATCCCACCCACTGTGTAGCAGTGAGATGGTGGATAGAGGAAATTCCCTAGATCAAATAAGAGAAGCCAAAGGACTCCTGTAACGTGACCGTAAATATAACTTTAAGGCAAATAATAAATTAAGATTCAAAAGCATTGGATGAGCAATGTCAGTAGAAACTTAATTATTGCCAAGCAGGTGCTGTTTTCATTAATACTTCGGAGCTCAAACTCTGCACTTCCACTCCTTACTCTCAAGAGAGGTGTTAAAGTTCAAATTTTGCAAGTCACAGAGACAACGCACTAATTCCCAGCCAGGGAGAGAGAGCGAGTTTGAAGAATGCAGATGCGTTGGCTTTTGTAGCATCAAAGCATGTTTTTGAACTTTAGCAAAGGTATGGACTACTAGCGCACACTTTCTCGGCTGGAAGTACGCTTTTAAAAGAAGGCTCCAAATTTTCAGCACTTTGGACGGAACAATGAGTGCAAGATGCATACGCTTCTGTGCAGCACCCAAGACTAAAGTGTTTGGTGCCTCACTCCAAGTAGCAAATAGAATTCCACACATCGTGGCAGGAGGTGAGGTCACCTAAGATATCAAGAGCTAAATAACCAAAAATCCAGTGATAAAAGTTAGTAGATCTTTGACACTATAACATAGTTAAATGGAATATGAGAGATTCCTGCTGAATTACAGACTACAGCCCATAGCCACGGATCAAAAGCAGTAGCGCGCCCTTAATACTATTGCAAATCTAGCTATTCGAATCCCTTGGCTAGCACCCACATCTAGCATTTGTATTTCACTAAGATTTTTGGAAGTCAAAAACATTAACAAAGTCCCCATAACGCCAATCACGACGTACTATCAACAGTCTGGACTCAAGTACCCAAGTTATGGGAAATCCCTTATCTATGGCGTCATCACTCTAATCATTAGGTGAAGGCATCATCGAGTTCGAAAAAGACTAGATTACGCATCATCAATCACCAACAGGAATGTCAAGTTGCTACTAAGAAATATGGAAATACACCAAAAGCTGAGGAAAGAGCTATTAGGGTAACTTTACCAACAGCGACATGGATCCATCAATTTGCCGTCAAAACTAGGTATTGAAACCATTTTACTTCTTCTACTAAAATGACGAAAGTATGATGATTCAGCGTAAAATAGACTTAGAGACATCACTCCTACAAGTCAGCGAATTCAAACCACCCATGTTTTGAATCCGTCAAGTCGAAGAAGAAGTAGGGAGATATGAACATATATTTAAAAAGGGCACGAAAATAAAGTACCCAGGAAGAAAGTCGTACGATACCACAGACACCTAGAAACGAACTGCCAGACTTTGACGCCAAAATGATGTATTTGAACAAAAATATATGCTGTGGAAAAATATAGTGAAGTGGGTAAAAAACGAATAAAAAAGTGAATAGGACGTAGCACACGACTAGATAGGCACGCTTAGTAGTTCAGCACTGAATAAGCAGTTACATAGTCAGCGTCGAAAAAACTTTTAAATCTTCTTCGAGAACCGAAGTAAGGAAGTCTGTTTGTATCGATCACGAAGCACTCGTCCACTCCGAAGATTTGGACGACAGGCAAGGGTAGATCGGACTTTTCGATTTTTCGGTGGCTTAGAGGCTCGGTGAACAAGGCGATCCTGTTGAGCCACCTCAAGAGCCAACATTTCGTCAGCATTGATCTAAAAAAGTAGTCAAACAATGACTTGGAGAGCATGCGCACCTGTTCTACAAAAGATTCAGAGCAGGAGAGTGACTTTTCCCTCGTTCTACGAAATTTGAGTACTAATGAGCCAGAGGCTTGATTTGAAGCACCGAGAAAACCAACCTCGGAATGTGACCCGGAGGGCATCGGCTCGTTTAGGGAGGAACGGCTTCCTTTTGAGGAATTAGGAAATTCTGAACGGTTGGGCGGGCTTGAGACCTTAAAGGGACCTAAGAAATCGATGAAATCAAGACAGTCAACCTACAATAATTCTCAGCATCCAAGTCATTCTCAGTACATTCGGTCTAAATAGGCACATATCACAAATACGAGTCACGTACCTGAGGATGAGAATCCACCGAATCATTTCCGACACTAGTTTCCAGAAGTATATGCCTAGAAAGGGCGAGACTGGCTTCTTCTCGAAAACCCTCTTCCGCAACACTACTTTTATTAATCCTAGAAATCGCCTCATCGAATTCTGACTTAATGGCACCCGGGGAAGCCAATCGTAAACGCACCTGACCTGAATCTAGAAGAAGATAGGCTTGAGACCAAAAAAGCACCTGTAACCTCACGAAGAACACTAGCTTCGGAGTCGCAGAGGGAAACATTCAAGCCTTCAGCTCTATCAGAATAGTAACGTGGAAATAACCGCCCAATTTCGGTATCACGTGCTTTATCAATGCATAGGGATACATCTTTTAATCGACGTTTCCATACAGAGAGTCGGTGACGACAGATTGGACATTCAAGAGTAGAGATATCCAGCGATCTTTCAAGACATTCCTGACAGAGAATATGGTTACAGGGAAGTTTCACAGGCTTGAAATAAACGTTGAGACATATGGGACATGTGAGATCCATTTTGCCAACTTAGCAAAAAGGCTAGCTGGTACTCAAGTGCAATACCATTGGCCAGTAAAGTGGAAGGTCACAATATTTTTGGCGACTAGCGATAACATGCTGAAATAAATAGTTTAACTCTGCTTAAAGTAATCCACTATTTGCGATAAGGCAAGTGTTCGATTTATATTTAATACTTAACAATGGCAATGGTAACAGCCACGTGATCGCCCAAGGTACAAGAAGAAAAAGTCGACGTAAACTATTTCGTATTTATTGGTTTATTGGCTAGGACTTAAGTAAGACAATGACATAAAGGTATATATTGGCCTAAATATACTTTATAGGTGGCAGATCACGCAAATGACCAGACTCCATCGGCTCCTGAGAAGGAAGCAAACCTTGACAGTTTGTACGCTTTCACCATACCTCTCAAATAAATATTTCCACCCAATCTTTGGCAATAAAAACAACAAGCGTATAAATCCCCTACAGTGCCTCTACGCCGTGTTCTTACGCTTGTGATTTCTACATTTGCTTTATCCCAGGTAGTAAATTATGATAATCCGAGGAAATATTGCAATATTTGTAACTTATTTTAGGTGTAGAAGAAAGTATTTTAGGCTCTATTGATAAACTATGGCAACGAAGCAGTTCTTTGGGGCTTCTTTACACACGATAGCCGTTGTGCAGCTTCCTGAGACTCCCTGAAGACGAAAGAAAACACAATACTCGAGCAGAATATATATTCAGCGCCGAGAAGTTGTCTGGGCTATTGGCATGGCCCGAAGGCCAGCCCACCCAGTGAGGTACAAGAAGGCAAATTCAAAAGCCCAGAAGTGGCGCCTTACCAACACCGAGGGATAAACTGCCATCGTATTACATAGCCTCCCTTCTCTTTTGAGCGTTGTCTTCGGCGCTCCCGCAGGTCAACCTCCCGCGTCAGCCATTACAACGTAGTCGGTGCTTGCAACTGAGGAGATAATTGACCTCAACTTCACTGATCCCTCTTGGCAGTTTAACTGGACCTGGAGTTTTGTCTGGTTTAGGAACTTGATTTTAGGACGGGGAATTGTGCTGGCCATCATGCGTGTCCATAGATGGATGTAGGAACACCGGCCTAAAAGTAGATTTGTGTAAGGAAGGACGGGATTTAAAACAGGTCCATGGGGGATGGTAGGGAAATTCCGTAAAGAAACTTTTAGATGGTTTACGGCTAGTGTTGTTTCAGTTGTTAATAGCTTTTCTGCAGAATACGGGCCTGGGATAGATGCCAAAGGTAGACGCAACATCAACCCTTCTATTAGGGGTCATCACCATTCCTCCACCCGTAGCATATGTACTTCTTCAGCTCCACTAAGGTTTACCACGCAGAAGTGGAAAATCAGGATACATGTCCTTTAAGATCGGGTTTGCTTTCCTTTGCCGCCAATGTAGCGTCCTGGGACTTCCCTGAAGACGAAAGAAGACACATTATTCAGGCAGAATACATATATTCAGCATAGAGAAGGTGTTCGGGCTGCTAGCATGGCTCGAAGGCCAGCCCCACAAAAAGGCAAATTCAATGTACAAAAGTGGCGCCTCACCCATACCGGGAAATAAACCACCATTGTACTACAGTTGCTTCTGCAACGTTCTGTTTTGCACAAGTAGTCAAGCTCAATAATTTGAATGGGGTTATCAGAACTAGCGGTAAAATGCAACCTTAGAATAAGACATACCTCGAGTGACGAAAGATAGGACCTGGCTTGGATTAGACAGTGCTCGTTCTGGTTATTTGATTGTTGATAAAGGCTTTTTAGTTCCCCACAGTCATCATTTTGATATCTATGGGATATTTTTGCGTTTATTACTTGTCAGCCCATTTTAATATTGCTACTGAATTTTTCGAGGCCGGTATACTTCGTCTTATGCGTAAGAATACCATAGAGACCAAATTAGATGCTGTAGGAAGCTAAAAATTTTCAGAAAGCCTGTACTGCGGGTGTCAACCCTAAAGACCGTCGTGCACAGAAGGTTGGCACTACGCAGAGACCTATGAAGACTTGATAAAGGATCCATAGGGAGGAGGTCGAAAACTGGTTTACGTCTTTGACTTCATTTTAGCATGATGATAGGTAATGGTCGCGAAATAGAAGGGAATAAACCGAAGTAACATTTACCATAAAAATGAATAATTAATCTTCCTATTCCATATTTAAACAAGATTAATTACAAATGAGTCTAGAAATGACCATAAAGAGACGTGAGTGTTTACCGGCTATTGAATCGTGAATCCATCTAGCGACACGCAATTATGCAGACTTTTCTGTAATTAGTGTTTTGTGCATAAAATATGTAAGCAAGTACACTAGCTCACTCTCAACAGTACAAAACCAGTAATTTGCGCTGTTGTCGTCGAAGTAAACTGTTCGCTTGTCTTGTTGGGAAATCACTGGATGACAATCGCTACGACCCTGCTGCTACTTTTAAAATACACTTTCGTGTCGTCGTGGAGGAATGATCACGGAAAACGGAGGGTTAACAGCAGTGCAGGCGATCAGTATTTGTCTTATTTGGAAGAATTTTTTACGGGCCTTCCATTTTGTTTATGCCTGTAATCTCTACTTCACATTGATAAACCCCTCTTCAGGATAGTGCCTTTTCCCGTCGTCGAGGATGAACTGAAGCAGCACGATAATATAAACTCCTCACCTATCACTCTGGTGTTAGTACTAGTTCACAAATGATTAATTTATTCAAAATGACCAGTAGAAAATTTCCTGCTTTGTTTGTGCTAAGCGTTCGACACGAACAAGCAGTATATAGGGTTGGATTTCAAGAGAAATACTTAATAACTATGGCAAATAGTCAGGGTCCTTGCAAATTTACAAAAACTTTCCGGTTCAAGTTTCCAGAATGTCCTATTCTCGAATTAATTTTAGCGAACATCCCGGTGACCGCCTTTCCCCTCCTGATTGGCTGAGATCGCGTTAGCAGTACCTTAAGTGTGCTGGCAGCCACTCCAAAGCCCAAGGTCGATCAATCACTATAACTACGTGTAACTAGACCGACCAAATGAGTGCAATGAGGTCGTCTCGCCAGTGGGCCGTCAGGCGCCTACGCACACATCGTGTGTGTTGGCTCACATGCCAGCTAGTAAAGGCATCTAACACGAGGCTTTGACCTATTGATAATGTGGCTGGGGCTCTGATGGGATCAGGGCTACCCGTGCACACAGAAACTCTTATGAAAATTGGCAACGCCAGGTTATAACAGCCTAAAAAAGTTAACAACACGCCTTATTTTGTATCAGGCTTGTTTATTTTGGTCTCCAGGGCACTGAGACATGTTCGTTGGATTCACAGGCAGACTAATTTGTACCTGTTTACTAAATGCTGGGTTGGACTAAAAATGTAGAGTTCAAAAGAGCAATGCACTGTTTGGAAAGGTAACCAGGCTCCGAAACGCTTTCTGGCTCAACGCCTTGTCTTGTGAGGTGGTGCTATTACCCAGAGCCTTCCTCGAGGTAGTATTAGTCAGGAGTGGGTGATGCTGGAGCACACTATGGTCAGGAGGCTCTAAGCCTGATTGGATACTCATCACGTTGGTGTCTGTAGACACTGAAGAGGCCACGTAGTTAGGAACGGTCAGTGCCAAATCCATACAGCGATATCAAAAAACGGTACGCCTGCACAACGTTACTTTTTACTTGTCTTTGTCAGTAGAAATGATGTTTCAACTGGCCCTAACGAAATACATAACGGTTTCATGGCACTACTCTACATTGAACTGTTAAAAAAGCCAAAATCTGTAGGTAAAATAATTAGGTAATTTACGATGTATATTTTACCTGATAATCATGAATTAGGAGCAGAAAAATAAGTAGACTCACCTAAGTGACTCAAAGGTCTAACCTTGTTAAAACCATGAAAATATAAAAATGTAGTGTGGAGTCCCAAGACTTCTCTGAAGACGAAGGAAGACATTACACTCGAGCAGAATATATATATTCGACATACAGTAGAACTGAGAGACTGTCGGCATGGCCCGCAGGCTATGCCTCCCAGTGGAAATACAATGGCTGCGTCCTTCAGTGCCCGCGTAACCAAAGCGAAGAGTTAAACCAACATTCAAGGCATTACAGTATAATTATGAAAAAGAGACCCGTTCAAGGACCAAATCACACAAGGGCTGACAATACACTGCATTATTCCATGAGCAAAACATCGACAACATAAATTATCAAAAGATATAAGTATCGCGCATTATTTGGAACGTTTCATAACAACATTTAAGAGGTATAGATTTTGTGCTACAATTTCATGAAAACCCCTATGTTATTTCATGGTAACCTCTAGGTATTTTATCCCAGGACATGAAAGCGGAAGCTTAGATATTAACAAGAGGATAGAAATAATTGAACTTAAACAGTACAATGCTGATATAAAAAAGAGCTATTTGGTATAACAGAAGAACATTTTAAGCTGAACCTTTGCTTAATGACCAGGAAGAGGAAGAAGTATGTGATGTGATTGTAATAACAGAGAAGGAGATAATGAAATAACGGGGACATTTAGCGGCATCATAGTTTTCCTTTTTTGAAGCTTGAACTTCCAGAAAACAGGATTATGCAGGCTGGTGTCGAAATAATTATGTTGACAGGTTTTAGATCCTTATACGCAAAGTGAATTTATTAAAATTCCAAGTTAATTGAAATGTTTCAATTTAAAAGCCTTGTAGAAATTTAAGAAATGAAAGAATAGGCCAGTATTGAGAAGCGATCAATTACATGGAGCCATTAATATGTGGTAAAATTAATGTAATCGAAAAACCATGGACATCACTGAAGACATGCAGACAATTTGAAGTGTGCCATCTATATGCAATATATGTTTGTTTAAATATAACTTTTAGGCGGGGGACGATGGGTCGGATGTCATCAACATCCAGGGGGGAAAGGTACCCCAAACACGGTTAAATCGTGACGCCTGTACCTCATCATTCATCGCTACCCATTAAAGCAGTCCCTCGTCCTACTCGTCTACACATTCTAAGGTCATGACGGTGGAAGTAGACGAGAAAATCACTGAGGCTACTTCATGTATATTAACTATCCGTGCAACAGGTGGACAGTCCGAAAAGCAATGAAGGGACTTCCCCATAAATGTCGAGTTCAAAAAAACACCATTTACAATTCATAAGCCCCAAATGCCAAAGTATTGTAAAATCCAGATTGGTAGCAACCCCATCAATTATCAATAAAGGAAATTCGAGGGGAGTGAAGGTTGCAAGATGTTAAGTAGGTCTAACCTGTTTGGGTGGTGTCATATCATTACTGTGAACTTTTGGTCAGTTTTTTGCTTAGTATGAATGGAAGCTTGTAAAATTCATTGGATACTATAAAAAGTCAGGCTCTAACTTTAGTGGAAAAACCTAAAACCTCTTTATTTAGTGGTCTTGAAGCCTGTATCTCCCCTCTTCAATCCAAATGGCGTATTACTGTGTTGTGATACATTATTATAACATTTAAATTTGTATTCAACCAAAGGTGCATCATTCAGGAAATATTTTCAAAGCTGATTAAGTCAGTGCAAGGAAATTTTTAAGATATCATACATCACAACCTAAAACCTGATATCACTCAAAAAGGGGGTTAACCCAAACCAAATGCATTGAAATTTGGTTCAAAATGGTCCAAATGAAGCATCCAAACCTGGTAAACTATTGCCATGACCAAAATTTTTGTGAATATAGCGAAAAAATTAAACTTAAATGCTGAAGCAAACCAAAATTAGGTAACACTTCTAAATACGCTTCGGCGATTGGCCGAAGGAGCATTAATCAGTGAGAGGAAAGGTCGTTGAGCTAGCTTATAAGAGCGGCCCATGCGCCAGGAGCTAGAGGAGCTTGGTCAGAGGCTTGAATGGTCACCCAAAACACTGCCAATCATCAGCTATACAAAATTAAATGACAGGAAAGAAACCTGGTAAAAAGCAGGAAAACACCTTGGAGAATCTCATCTCTGTTTTTGCTGCGTGGCAGGGTTTTAATAATCAAAGGTTGGACAATAAAACTTTCCGTCCATGGTTGGTATTTTCGTCTTTTTTGAAGCCAAGTATTTGTATTAGTGTAAGTATTAACTTTACATACCATAATCTGCTATATTTATTGTACTTTGTGCCTCCTGGGTAAAACAATCATTAAATTAAGAGGAACTTACTGATATATTCTCGACTCTTTGAAGAATGCCAATGATCTTATTGGCTATCCAGCTCTATGACCCATTAAATGGCTGCCGGGAGCCATCGTTGCTTTAATCTTATCTCATGCCTTGCATTAATGACTACTGCGGACTTTAATAACGTCCACCTACGCCTTTTAGAAACTACACGAAGGTGAAAGAAAATGACCTTTCCCGAACAGGTCTGACTGCTCTCGAGCAAATCTTCTCATCGAACGTAGAATTCTCTTTGGCATAACAGCTCTAACATACCAAGTGGATTTAAATCTACTTACTGGTGAGATTCAACCTCCATCAAACGTTTATCCTTTTGCGACTAAAAATGGTGCCAATTCCAGCCTTAGCGATGGGGATGAAGTAATTTATAGCCCACACACTTCTCAAGTTGATCTCAGGGTTACAGCATTTACTACCTCAAATATTTGTATGGCACTGTAGACAAGGAGATAAAAATAATGTTAAGAGAATAAAAGTAAAGTTATTGAATGCCACGAGACCTTGAAATTACTTTCCAAAAGTTTATCTACAGTGCTCTTTCCTTGTCAATGATATTTTTACTCTTTTTACCAGATCCTAAATTTTAGAAAATCACACCTACTTTCGTGATTAAACCTGGGATAGCTAAATTTATAATGTGTTGTCATTAAGGAATTTAAGCCACCAGAGCTTCGATGTTTTACTATTCCAGCACGACAACACTGCTCAAAACTAGGAAAAAGTGTAATTATCCTCAAACCCAACCCGACCTGGTACAGAATTAGTGATCGGGATCATAAGTGTGGCTAAAATATTTCAAAAACCAAACAATGCACCAAAATCCACTTTAAAAAAGAGGATGCTAAAGTTTTCACGCACATTTGGACGTACTGTGCAACATTTGTAGCTCCCAAGTCTTTCCTGATGACGAAAGAAGACACTACTAGGGCAGAATATGCATTACCGACGTGCAGAAGGACCGGGGTCTACTGGCATAATCCAGATGCCATGCCGTCTAGCAAGGGTCGAAAGGTGGAGCCTTGAGTACTCGCAAAACCAAAAGGTAGAATTAAGTGGATAGTCAAAGCATTACACATTCACTTTCCTCGAAATTCGTCTTGTTATTGAAGCTCATTAGCCAAAGAGAATGCCTTTTGTGGCGACTACCCAAAAATGCAATTATTTCTTCCGCATCCACGTACCTAAACTGTTTGACAGTCTGTGCCAAGTTGGTCGACCCACTTTTATCATAACTCATTGAAATGACATAGTACATAGTTTTCAGAATTCGAATGCTACCCTGGTAGCAGTATTTTTATGCTTCCTGCTTTCAAAACTGTAACTTGAACTTTACATTTTCTGTATTGGCTTGTTCAGTTACAAATTTTTGCCTTTGTATAAGTTTGGCTAAGTTTTAATGAAACGCACAATTTGAATTTCGAACACACTTGGCTACTCTTGAGAAGATATAGCTACTACAAATGTGAAGTGAGGATATACCAAGCTAGCCCAATGATAACCCGTGGGTAAGATCGCGAAGGTGAAATATGAAATGTTGCTTAAATGTCCATGGAGTTTTAGAAGACGGCGTAGCTTGCGAAAAACAATGACATCCTGTTGAACATATATGGGAATCATAGGCACTTACCAAGGTAAATATTCCATCCACTGAAGTTTCTTACCCTCGAAACCCTTGTTTCAAGATGCTACCTTTGAGACTGTATGTAGGAGAAACACAATAAAACAAAAGCTCTTAGAAATTAGTCCAGTCCAAGTAC
>NW_020170387.1:642394-654733 GCF_000524195.1 Echinococcus granulosus | reverse complement strand
TCCATTTGTAATGACAACATAGCTTTAAGTGGTGGATAAATGCCTCAGTTTGCAAAGATTGGGATCTTAACTAAGCAGCAACTCATGCTGTGCGCATCACCTCAGTTTGCACAATACTCGGAAAAGTTAATTTAAAGTGTTGTAAGAATTCAAAATCTTCTGACTTGCCATATTTATGTCTTCATCCCTTAAAATGCGTGCTAAAATGATGATTGCACTTTGCTTAATTTTTGAAGACTCGCATTTAATAACAGACCACTTTTGGCTAATGTGTAAGTACTGAGTAGAAGAGGGTACCGATCTACTGAGTGGCCCCTTACAAATAGTTTAGAGGTATATGTTTCCTAGTAATTTCTTCAACTTCTCTTTTTTCATAGTGCTGAGTATCAAATCCCTTAGAATAGAATGTCTATAGCAAATTATGTTCTTAAAAATGGCTTAAAATGTCTTTTCAACTCAGATTTGTGCAATATATTTTTTGTTCTTGCCTTCCATCCTTGCTTTTGGATTCCTAGATTGACAAGGCTGGTTAGAAGAATACTTCGTGCATTGTGTAATGAGAGGCTTTACACACTGGCAGAATTTTTAGAGTGACACAGGCAGTGAAAGTTAAAGTTCTGTAAGCCACGAAACAAATCAAAATTCGTTATTAGGAAGTGCTATTTCTTAGGTGAATAAGACTATACATTATATCTACTACGACAGAGATCATCATAAACCTACCACTAGCCATGTGTATTGTCATTTATAGTCTTTTAGAAGGAACGGCGTCCACGTCGCCATTTGGATGAATCAACTTTTTAATGACCCTTTAATAATTCCCATCAGAATTCACAATCTTTTATAGCTAATCACTTGTATAGTTAATATAGTGTAGGTATCAGTAGTCTCAGAGCTTTAAAATACCTTATTCACCGAGTCAATGTTAAAATAGGCGAGAGCTTCCATCGCAACTTAATTAGCGTCGACTCTGAATAAAACGTCATTTTATTCAATCGCAAATTATTTATACAAGTTTTTATTCCCTTCACTTTTGATCGCAATCTTGGTAGTGTGGCATCCCGGCCTTCCAGCTCTACTTCAAGCCAATAACAACCTTAATTCCGTTTCATCGCGTCTTCAGAGATGAATTTAGCAGGTACATTGGTAAAGAGGAAAGCAAACGTGGTCAAAATAGGCTAAAATCTACCTTTTTTGATTGACAAACACCAAATCCAAATTAATAACAAGAAGGTATGTGGAGTGAATGGGTGAACCTACAGAGGCCCACAACAAAAGAGTTATGGACGACAATTCCAATTTCGACAACCATTCAAAACTCATGTTCAGTAATAAGACTATTAGCAAATGGGTAGATGTCAAACTTGAGCGGTTTAAAAGCTTCTGAATTTGAGTTTCCTGCAATGAATTGAAAGAAGCCGAACTATACTAGGAAACCACACCTTATCACTACTCACCGTAGTCTAATGGAGCTAAGACGGTCTGCAGGTCAACAATAAAAATGAAACAAAGTAGAAAGGAGGAATGGAGGTTGAAAAATACCTATTCAAAACTATTGTATTCTGCTAATTTTATTTATTGCCTTCAAATTTAAGCTAGTGTCCTGGTATATAGTAATCGGGGTATACCCTCCACAAGCAGTGCAAAGTTAAGGAGAACCCTAAATTCAGCTTGATAAGGAGTTGTAACCCATAAACCGCCGAAATCCACGAGATACATAATCGATGTTGGGATCAAACGTCTTCTTGTCCAGACGCGTGCAAGACGTCTGATCGCTAGAGCATGGCAAGACCCGTTTTATCGCTCATTTTATCCACCTGGTCCCAATGGTGGCTTGCTGGCCACGCCAGCATCCATTCCTTAAATATTGGTTTCATTTCGTTTCATTCTTCACTGCCTTTGTGTTCCAAAATCTACTTAAAACTTTGACATTAATCCAATATGGATTTTCACTAAGGTTCTGCTGGGAATCCGTGTTCTCAAGCGATTTCTGTGGTCTTTAAAGTCGAAAAAAATTGATTAATAAGTTCATTCATTTTTTACTGCACTATATATGCCCCGAAAGATAAAAACCTGTATTAATTAAGCATAATATAGAAAAATAACAGACAAACTCCTGCTTTGATCGTAGATGCGCTTGTTCTACGTAGTCTTAACAACCACGATCAATGTACTATCTGGAGACAATTTTGCTGATACTAATACATGACAATCAGGCTTAAAAATCAAGGTCCTCACCGTTAAGGGTGAAAGAAGCCACTGGTCCTGAAAATGATTGATTGACTGCAAAAAAACAGGTATACAAATTCAAGGAAGTGCTTTGATGCTGAATAAACTTGTTCAAACACAGGAAGAAACCCTTTCATCAGACTAAATAACTGCTGTTTTGGAAGTAGACAAGGTATGCTAATTTTTTCAGAATAAACAAAGGGAAGAAAGTTATTTTTGCAACGAGTTTAATATATAGACGACTTAAAATCATTACTATGATCACCTGGAGGTTTAGTCACAAACATTAAATAAATTATTGTTAAAGAAAGTCATTTTGTAATGCAGCGGTTACTTAGTCATTCCGATGAAAACGAGAGCAATAAATCACATGCAGGATAGTGCAATTGAAAATGCTTACTTTCGATGGCACCAAATTCTTGCAAAATTTACAAAAGAAATTTTGAGAGGAATTTATGGTAAAATTTGCAAAATAACTATAGAATTTTTAATGTTAACGTTAGAACATACATCACTTCCGTCTAACAATTAATCACAACACTACAATATAAATTTAAAAATTTAATTTTCAGTAGAACCGAACAATTATTCTGCACACCAACTGAATCCATACTAAGAAAGCAGCTTCCACTGATTGGAGAAATGAATGCGAAGATGTGTGCCATCAGCTTATTCTGCGTGATCGAAATCAAAGCCAGTAATTGGAACAGGTCAGTGGAGGTTGTTTACATAGACACCTTATCTGAGATGATTTATCTAAAGTTATGCACATTAGTATTGTAATGAACCATAAGAGTGAGCGAATCTGACATCTTTTATAGAAGGTATACCATGGATAGCGCAAGGCTACGAAGGGGTTGGTAAGTTAAGCACATCATTCGTGCACGCATACTGCTAGTCTCTTAATGACTGTGCGATCGAAATGATGCAGATGTTTACAAAAACTGCTATATTTAGGCTACAAATTGGTAAGTTGTTCAGCTAAAACTAAACCAATCACACAAATTAACATTAAAAATTAATGGCTTTAACGTTTCTAGGATAGTTTGCTTAGTGGGCAGTCGTTGCATCTGCCATCGGTGCTTCACATTAGGGAAGCGGATTAGGGAAAATTTTAGTTTGGCAAGAAAAAAATCATTTTAAGTTGCCTACAATACGGAATTAGTTTATTGCTGTATATACGATCGATAAAGCCTCACAAAGATTGTCTTGTCAAAAGACATCAAGCATCCCTTGACACAATAGTCTTTATGAGCTTGAAGTCCAAGTAACGAATGGCGATGGTCATTTATGGTTTTGCGCTTCACAATTCCAAGAGATATTGCATTTTCATAAATTTTTTTGGTGGAATAAAGTGGCGAGTCTTTAAAGGCAATTACTCATTACTCTTTCACGAGACCAGTATGGTAAGAAAGGAATATTTAAGCATCCCTATCGGCGAAAAACGGAGAACACGATGAGTCCACGACAAAGCACTGAGAATCCCATTTAGAGTGATTCATGAAAGAAATAAACATTGTCACCGTTTTGCAATAATTTCTAAATCGAACGCATTAAATACCCCGTATATATTATTACAGTATTATTCTCAAAGAACTGTAGCGGAATCTCAAAGATATCTTTAAATTCTGTTATAATTATGACCCACACACTTGATACATCTATCAGATGGAATATTAATGCAGACACCTGACGACAGAGGAAGTGGTATCACCCACAGCCCATGGTATTAAACTGAGGCATATGCGATGGTGAAACACTTGTTGAGCCAATTTTTTTGATATTTCTGAAGTTTGTCAATGCTCCTTAATTAGAAAAATGCCTCTTCAGTTGCAGTTACAAATAAGACAAAACACTAGGGCAAAAAAGTCAGCGTAAGGATCATGCCTACCCTACACTTTGCAGAGACAGGAGGCATGTCAAGTGATAAGAGGGAATTTGAATACCCTTCATTCAGAACTCTGACAGACTACACGCTGATTTGTAGCTCATGTATAGAAATCGCGGGCTAGGAGGTACATTTCCTACAAACAGCACCAAAGACAAATGCGTTTTGAGACATCAAAATGTGGAAACTAATTTTCTGTCTTCATACTTGACTTAGCATCTCATTCATTAACTATCGACAACTTTATGAAACCATTAGAAATGAAACTAGACTCGCGAATCCATGCCATTTCTACTTTTAAATCGTTCTAAGCGTTTGCTACTGTACTGTCAGCTCAAATATTTAACACGAGAATTTCCTGATTTGTAATATATAATTATGCGACTTAGCCACTTTTGTCTTACGTAAGCAGTCAGTTCGTATTCTCTTTATAGGCTCTAGCTTAAAGTGCAGCAAGCGATGAAAAAAGGGAAATGTCACGTATTACTAATTTTAACAGTAGTTCATGTTATTTGCTGTAAAGAAGGTTGGAAAATTATTTCTCCAGGTTTGTAAATAATGATACGTACATTAACTACTAGCCGATAAATTTTCGCCTCAATAGCCAATTCAAATACATGCTATATGTTCATAGATTGTATCGCCGCTAAAACAAATGCCATTCAGGTTTATACTTCTTTCGTCATTCCCTAAAGCAACTTCCAGCGGTGATGAAAATGTAGCCATTTACAGCTTCCTCTAGCAAGATTCATACTTCCCAATTTGTCGAAATAGGTCAGAAGCAAGATTGACTGACAAGCCATAATCTGGATAATCTCGACGAATAAAGTTGGTGCTAAACAGTGCTGGTGACCATCGCAGCCTCCGATGTAACATATAGAGCTAGGAAACAGTGGATTAAGCTATGAGTTTTTTTAAATGGGTGTAATGAAAGGTAACTTCGGTTGATTTTATTATTTGAACGTACGTAAAGTAAATAAGCTGTGAGATTTATTGTTAACCAAGCAGGGTAGAGCCGTATGTGAACAAGTACCAGCTGCTGCTGTAGGCTCGACACAAACCCGTTTTTAATATCTTCATCACACCATGGAAATTGCAGTTTAGGTGAAATTATTACCAAGCTGTGATGTGTGTTTTAACTGTGCAGCTGACTTCATAAGCTCACCAAAATAGGCTCACTTTGCCCCTAATTACAAGAACCGTCCAGGAGTGTCAAAGGCCTATTTAATGCCTAATGTGTAAAACAAATTGTGGGGCACTAATATAAATTGAATAGGATCAAAACTACGGAACATTCAAATTTGCTTATTTTTAGTACGCGTTTTGACTTAGTCGACTCTTCTTCAGTCTGTACATCTACCGACAGGACTTAATGCTACAGACTGATCACAATGAAAAGCGTTACCACAGTTTTGTGTATGTAAACTATCTGTGTTTGGTATGACTAAAAATGTTTGCTATGCACGCAAATATGGGCTAAAATATTAGGACGATAAAAAAATTTTAGCAAACTGAGTTACGGATGTGAGAAACTAAACGAAATGCTTGATGCAGTATCAATGGGCAAAACGCATTGAATAAGTGAGAAGGCACGGAGTGAAGATATTACATTGAGAAAGGCCTAATAGGAAGCACATTGGTGCAGCCAAGCTCAGGTGTACTTTAGTATAAAGCCATCCATATTCTGAGTTGAGTGTTTTCGGCCTTTCATCCCACAGCTCCCCACTGCCACCAAGGATGGAGTTGTGCTGGGGCGTGTAGACACTCTCCAACCTATACAAGCGCCACTGCTGTCCACAAAAATCCTACAGCAGTCAGCAGTAAAGTTTGACAGTAGTGCCATCAAAAAAGCATTTGACGGATCCGCATATTCAGACACGTTAAAAAGAGAAAGATTTGGTGGGACCCGCTGTTAAGCTATCGGATTTTAGCCAGCAAAGAAGAGCAGCACGTCAAAGGTGGTTTAAAGAGGTTTGCCTCGAATAATTTTTCACCCTACATTGTTTGTTCGTCTTTAAAAGAAAATTAACGGCTCACGACGATACATTTAACGCATCGGCAGAATAAATCGAAAATCATGAAGTATAGCGCACTAATAAAGGGAAAGAGAATTAAAGTGATGCAATGTTGAATCCAAAATATCCCACGAAATTACCTTAAGAGAAGGACCGAAATGTTAATGATACTGTCACTTTTCAAAAATATTTAATAGAAAACAAATATGATTTACTAACGCCGTGATTATTATAAGTCAGCTCGTAGTACCTTGTAAAGTACCACTTGCGAATTCATGTAAGAAATGTAGTACTACTTAAAAAAGGGTTGTTTCATGGTCATCATGCAACTATGATTGACAAAATGAGTTGGGTTATCGATGATTCCTAAATCAAACTTGAAAATGGCCGATCTCAAAAAGGCTTTATAACCCATTTTGAAGATACAGCAATGAGCTTTGGCGGGAACTCATAACATTCAAAAAGTAGTAATTATTTTAAGTAGACGAAAAGCATTTAAATGAATTAAAGTAAATTCTAAAACACGTTATAGTACACCATGCTGTTGCGTTCATTTTAAAAATTCCCGTTATTACAAACCACTGCCAAGTCAAAAGACAATGAAAGGAAAAAAACAAAGATAATGCCATGATAATAGGAGGCAAGGTTTGCCAAAAAACTATTTATTTGTGTTTTGAAGCCAGGAATGGCTTAGTTCCAGTTTAGAATATAAAATAGAGCAGTGAAAACTGTTAATTCGGGTGGAGTCACGTAGGAATTATGAGGAGACAAAGAAATAGAGCTCCTGCTCTCTTGTACACCAAGCCTTTATTACCAATTTATTCAATGACTTACAAATGGTAGCTCATTTTTAACCGAATTAAATGTAAAACAACAGTACATCTTTGAAAGTACTGCATTTCTACTATGATGGGATTCTATAAAAATCCCACAAATTATTTGAGAATGATCTAAATGGCTCTACACAAGACAAAAGTTCTAACTTTTCAGTCATCATCAAAATTTTGTAGTTTGCCATACTAATCATTTACTTAAGTCAGGTATACAGTCAGAAGAATCTCCGGTTTGATGCCACTGTCTTTATCATTGCACTCGTGGTACAGCTATTATTATACCTAGGTGGTACGAAAGCATAAAAGGAGGCGAGGTAAAACAATGTGAACGTTAGCGTAGGATGGAACGAGGTAGGGAAACTGATGAAATCGAATCACAAAAGGCAGAGATGGTCCTCATCTTCTCTTCCTTCCACTTTTTCATTCCTCTTACCTCATAGGTGCGGAGTGCTTTCTCATATCTTGCTTATGTGTCCAATGACAGCTTCACCAAAAAGCAATTAATTGGGTCTGGTAAAACAAAGTTTTTAGCATTGTTATGTGCAGAAGATCTCTGTTCTTTTAATCAAGTGCATTCTGATTCACAGAATAACTTAGCATTGTATTCCAAACGAAACAAACGCAAGAAAAAAGTTTTTAATGATCTAGACTGTTCTGAAAAACCTACATCAATTAACATGATAAAACCCTTAATTTTATCTTGACCCACTTGGTTCATTATTAGATCTTGGCAGTTAAATTATCTCTTGAAGCGTTTGGAACTAAGATGGCGGTCATACAAACTTAGTGCGAGAAGTATTAGGGTAGTGCAAATATTTGGTCCCTAATACTATCTTATGCAGGAGTGTAGGTGAGCTCAAGCCACAAAACTAAACATGTACGTTTATATATGTATATACACATGTAAATGCTGAAGCCCCGAATGAGCGCATATGCGGTGAATGAATAAAGGAAGATGGTGCCTGAAAGATTAGTCGGTCTAACGAGTTATGTATTCCAAACACTCGGAGGGACGTAAGAGTGATTCGGTGTTCTAATAAGAATCAGTTAGACCATTTCCATAAAGCCACTGGTCCTGCTGAATTTGCATCATCCGTCCCACAATCCACTGGCATGATCCGTTATATCTATCTGCCTGTCAATATGTCTTTTTAATTACTAAATTGCCAAAATGTGGAATCCCGCTCGCCATTAGCACTAATATCTTTAAGAAATTTTTCAGCTAAAAAATTTGAGCAACCTCTGAGAGTGAGCAAAACCTGTTGCAGTTATAAAAGGCACACGAGATCGATTACGTGGCTCCTCCGTATTGGTCCAATTGATAATGTTCAAAAGTCTCTGTGTCATGTCTCCCTCTCATAATCAATCACGGCATTTTTTTATCACAAAATTAACAAGCCGATGGAGCTACTAGGCATTAAAGTAACGGTTCCTCAACTTTTATCCACCTTTCTTGAACAATGAATAATAAGAAGTAACTTTGGTTTCCATGAAGCATGGGTCCATAGCAGCTAGGGTAGAATAAACAGTCTTTTGTAAACAGATCTTGTATAATAGATGGAAATAAACAATACGATTTTTGACTGTGATCATTAAGGATGAATAAATGGAAAACCTAATAACATCTGCCTTGGTGTTTGGAACCGCTGAGAACTTGCCCTTTCACTTCTTAAGTAAAGTGTGGCAAAGCAAACAACGATTTCTTTAAATTGTCAATCCTCCATTGTTTCCTTATCAGGTGTCGGAGTTTCAAAATGACATAACTTTGGAACAACTAGGGAAACTGGGGAATTTTAACCCAATATTTAAGGTGACTTTCATTAGAGTTCTTCTCTACTTATCAGTGGTAAAATCTAGAAAAGAGGAAAGAGCCCCATTGTTGCCACTGTTGCTGATATCTGTCCAAGTTTGTGCAGAAGCTAAGAGTTTTCTAGAGGGGAAAAACCAAACCCAACCAAGCTAAACTACAATGAACTTTTATTCAACCGTCTTTCAAAGTTATCAAACCTCCTAGACTGTTGTCTTTGATTAAAAATAAGAACAGTTTGTAGGATGCAAATAAAGTGAATGACAATGCCCCTTCTTGAGTTTTTTGTTTGCTATCTTAATCAACCACTGTTTGGAAAAATTCACTTTTGATTATTCAACAGCAAGTCTGATTTAAGACTAATAATTCCCGTTTTAAAACAGCCGATGTCTCAAATAAGGAAATAAAATACAGTGAAAGAGGGTGGGAGAGAAAAAGAAAGACACGTTATCACACAGGTATTTAGGGTTAATTTGAGATGTACCAAACCAAGACGGTAAAATCTCCATTTGGTGAAGATGGAGTAATCGTTGAGATTTCCTTGACCACAGATAGAAATAATAGTGTATATCTAACTAAAATATGCTTTAAGATGGATAATTTTCGGATTAAATAAAGGAGAAAATGGTTTACCAAGGTGCTATGCAAAATTGGTACTTTACGACTTTATTTATTCTCAGGGCACAATTTCTCACTGTAGCAAACAATAAGAAAATAGTGGTTGCTACTACCTATATGAACGTAACAGAGATGGCTGGCTCACTAACTAGTAGTGAAAGTAACTTCGCCATAGGAAGTTCAGAAGAATCGTATATTTTCTACTTGCTTGTAACTGTTGATAAAAGGACTTGCTTTAGTATGATGAACTCATTATATATTAAAGCACCAAATAAACAGCTAAATGCTAACTACTTGGGTAAGACACAGAAACGATGTATATTTGGACATTTGATTTACTGATCTGCACATGTTTAAAGCAAAATTTGATACGCGCATGTAAATTTCACATTAAGCTTCTTACGGATTTGTTGTTCTCATTGAAATGGAATCAAGGTCTATTGTGTTGGGGAGAAAATCTGTTTGGAGATACAAAATATTGGCCTTTGCTTCCATGTACACTTAACTTCTATTGTAGAACATATTTGTAATGCATTAATTGATTGTTCAACTCTCGGTTTGGTAACAGATCAACGGAGGGCTCCGCCATTGTACATCTGCCAAGTGGACTGGTTCTTGAGCCAAGCCGGTGGCCTTAAGCCCCACTGTATGTCGACAAAACATATTCTACCCAAGTATTGTGTCCTCCTTCTCCTCCAAGGAAGTTTCCAAGCGTGACATTCTTTACCATTCTGTCAGTGGGAGCCACTACTTTTCATTTCATACTAGCGTTTCTATGAAAAATTTAATACAGTTTTTTAATAATTGTTGCCACGCTAATAACGTGGTTCAGTGTAAATTCGCTAAGCTTTATTCGATAAATAAATAAATAAAATTGTGTTTTTAGCAAATGGTACTGCTTTATTTTACACCATAAGAGGTTAAAATAAACTATTGCTTAATAATGCAACTTCGGGGCCCTAACCACAATAACCAACCGGGTGACTCAAAAAAAAATTGCTTTTGGAACATGGTCATATTGTCATTCCACGAAGCAGCAACTAATATTAAACCTAGAGTGACTGGTATCCATTTTACCCCATGGCGTCTACTTAAGTGCCTGTGGCGTCGGAGT
The DNA here is from genome assembly GCF_000524195.1 of Echinococcus granulosus. NCBI lineage: Eukaryota > Metazoa > Platyhelminthes > Cestoda > Cyclophyllidea > Taeniidae > Echinococcus > Echinococcus granulosus. The sequence continues at coordinate 644,229 of NW_020170387.1, read as the reverse complement.
ATCCATTAATTCGAGGGTGGTAGGCTGTATTATCGTGAGACAATCAGAAACGCTATTGGTCGGAGTAATGTCCATTCCACCGCTCAGAGCAGTACCATTAAATGTCAGCAAATTTCAAAATCAACCAAAAGGATGAGTCGAACGCCGGATCCTTATATGAGGTACTCATTTCCACCAATTCCTTTGACAAATGAATGAATTTAAATATGTTGTGGAACTTACCCAATGAAGGCATATACAAGAATGTACTCTGGTCAAAAAGAATGCCTTATTTCCCCAAAGGTTGAGCTATTGTTAAGTGGCTTCTCAGTAACTTTGCGTCAGATTTCTATCAAAAGTATTTTATCCTAACTGTTTGATTGGCTATCAACATGGCGTACTATGATACTATATCCCTTTGCTCCATCGTAGGAGACTCTCAAAACCCCTTATCACTGTAACTGACGTAGTTCTGCCTCTGAGCCAAGAAACCTCAGAAAACTTTGCTTCGGAATACAATCTTTACGACCAATGTCCACTGGACCTCTATTCAACAAAGGAAAGTTTACAAGATTCTGATTCTACACCGACCCATTCGCACATAGAGAGTCCGTGGGCTCAGCCAAACGCGCTAAGGAGCCTTCTCGAATGGAAATCACGTATTGAAGGAGATGACTTGGATACTGTGAGTGGGAATAACTCCGCATCTGAAATTTCCGCTTCCTGCTTCAGCACAATAAAGGATCACAATCAATTCGCCAGATCGGAATTGATTTCAGCAATTATGGTGAGCAATTTTGATCCATCTAAAAGTACGTCTACATATAAATAATATGTAAGTGAATTTTTGCCGTATCTTTGGGAAAACTCCTTTACCGATACATGTATCGACATAATCAGGATTGATATTTATGGGGTTGTTGCTCTTCCATTGTCACTTTGCATCTGATCAGGTTTGAATAGCAAATATTTTGGCACAAAGGAGGCCTTTTACTATGCTTGTGTTAGATGACTATACAATAAACCAAGAACCCCTTAGTGTGTGAACCGGAATCGGGCTGGAGAACTCTTTGACCTGCTGGTGGAGCATCCCGATTTGGTCGAAACGCGAGATAATAAAGGAAATTATCTCATTCACTACGCAGTCACTCGAGGCTTCCTCAATATTATCGACTTACTGGTTTCTCGAGGCGCAGGTACTTGTTCGGACTTTTGTTGTTTAACAGCCCTTTACAAGATGTTATTGTTCCTTCGTTAGGCTAATGGACATGTTAATATTCTGGCTCGAGCTCAAAGGCCACATTTTATGCTGATTTGCAAAAATGACTCTGAAAGACACTTAATAGGAAAATTAGCTTTAACTTGTGTGCAGGAAGAATCTCGAATCCCGAGCATCTTTTAAAGTGAAAGGATGCTCTTCTAACGAAACAAGTACAACAAGCATTTATCTTCAACTCTATATTGAAAAGCAACTTAGTAAGCATAATAATGTTAGGATTCTAAAACTTCTATCACAGTGATTTAACAGAAATATATGTCGCTCAATGCTGCTGTCATTTAGTTTTTAATAGTACCAACGAGATTAATAATGAAATACAGAACTATTTTCATTTGTTTGGTAATGGTCTAGTCTTGTAAACTCAAATCTTCTGGGATGTTAAAACCAATTTACATATTAAAAACTAGCCCTTGATGTTCGGTGAAGTAATGCATTCTCACCACCGTATGTGTGTGGCCTCGGCACACTTTGGCCTGTTTTAAACGTACATAACAAGTTCCCTCGGCTCTTGCTTGTTTTTTATACCAGAGCAGGGTCCAAAATGCACAAATGCTCGACTGAACACACTCATGAAAGA
>NW_020170387.1:575890-642294 GCF_000524195.1 Echinococcus granulosus | reverse complement strand
AGGGTCAGACACCTCTGCATTTGGACTTATACTGGAACAGCAAGCAGCAGTGCTGGGCCACCTCATTTTGCTTGGGTGCAATGCCGAGTTGACCAATAACGGGGGTTCCCAACCAATGCATCTTGCCTGCGAGTTGAATGATGGGGAGTCCTTGAAGGTATAAGCAACTTTTCACGCCTAACGTGTTCTAATTTGAAATAAACGGACAAACTGCCTATCTAACTGGGCCTTTATAAAGTTTTATCTTTAGAAACATAGCTTTTTCCTCCTATTGTAGAAACGGTGAGGGAATATTATAATTGAAAATTTAAAACCCATCAAATTAAATCATCTAAATGTTACAACATAGTTTAGTACAGATTTGACCAACTTTATGTTCTAATTAGTTTTAGACCACTTAACATTGCTGTTCCTTTATTTTCTCATCATGAGTGAAGAGATCAAAGTGAATTCCAACCAATTCCTATAAAATATGAGGACAGAATAAAAATAATTTAACATCTCACCCTTCATCTGTGCCCCAAAATGACATAACAGGAACTGACCAGCTTTATAACACAAGGGAAATTTTTGAAAGACCAGGTTAATTTGCATTGATTTGAGCGTTAAATACTATTGCAATGCATTTATGAACTCAAAATAACCCTAACCGAATGGCAAATTCGTCAGCAGAAAAGAATACGAGTTAAAATAATTAAATCGCGCAACAGCAGCTGCATAGCATATGATTAAAGTTATCGTATGATCCTTAGCTCCTTTAGTTACCTATCCAATTATTGGAATAGAGCCTATTCATTTATTTGTTTTCAGGAGCTCCTTCGTTTGGCACAAGTCGACATCAACGCTCCAGGTGAATTTGGGGGCACTGTAGTTCACTGCTGCTGTCGGAAGAACAGTATTGAATGCCTGAGGATTGTGGTAGGCATAATGCTCTTCCTGTTCTCATAAATAGAAATCGGAACAGGTGGAAACAACTTTTAACTGTCCTTCTTAACATCTTATATTTCTAAATTCAAATATGTGGTATAGTGTGCAACCAACCAAGGCTTAAACAACCGACAAAAGTAAAGCTCAGCGTGGAAGCAAATGTACTTACCACATTTCTAAAAAATTTAAATCGCGATAATTGTCCATTTTTAGTGTTAACGTTTAGAATATAGAGTTTGCACGCTTAAATGTTTCGCGCTTGAGCCCTCGGAAATTGCAAAGTGTAAATTGTGACTTGGATGGCTCAGAGTTTTTTTAAATGCTCATTTTCTAAACCGCTTTTATTAGTAAAGAGCAAGTAAGGATAAATAATTAAACTGCGTTCAAAAATACCGTAAAAATTCAAAGCGCCTTAATGTTTTGTCATCTTAAAGATGGTGAGAGCAAATACCAAAATATATGTAAGGCACAAAGGATCGCCAAGGAACAGCAATTTTGAAAGTAAAAGCGTGAATAATTTATTCCCATTTAGCTACTAAATTTAGCAAAATGGACCATGTCATTTTATGAATTAAAAACCCCGGTTATTTATTCGAACCTACAGTTGAGACACTTATGAATTAAGTCCACTGGAAACAAAAAAGTTGAATATGAGCATATGAAGTAGAAATACTACTAAGAAGATTTGTTTTATCATGCACCAGTAATCAGTTTACTTACCCATGAAAAGAACAAGCGGAACTTATCACGAATCTGCTGTAATATGGTGCTGTTTTTTACTAGTTGGGCATGGGAGCGGACATGTTTAAAGTGGACGCAATCGGTAAGTACCCTATCCATGTGGCGGTCTTCTCGGGTAGTCTGGATTGTCTGAAAATACTGCTGGAGTACGAGGCCATTGCGAAGACAGGAGAATTGTGTGTTGGAGGCGCTGAGGCGGAAGGCGCAGTCAACTTTTTTGACAACCACCTCATCAACTTACCCGACGGTGAGGGTGAGACTGCTCTCCACTTGGCTGTCAACAGCGGTAACATCGAGATGATCGATGTGAGTCCCACCTTACTACATCCATTCAGTGCTCCATTCATGTTCATTTATTCACAGATCACCTATTTGATAGTATTATAGGTATGATTGTTCGTACAAACAAAGAGAACAAACAGAAATGTGATGTATCATTTGATTTGATGGTGAAAGTGGACATCATTAAGAATTGTTATTGTTACAAACTTTAGTTTGCGATCACTGTTTTTTGTCAGCACCTTGGATATGCATAACTTCAAGTTCTGAACTTTGTCGTTGATAATGGGACTAATCCTTTTATTAAACATAGGTGAGGGGGTAGCATATTTCTTAATTTAAAAAAGAAATAATACTATGCTGATTAACAGAATTAAAAATATCAAATGCATAATACTCAAAATTTGAATTCACTGCTTAAGATTTACTTACAGAGGAATTTGTCTGGGCAAGTCTTAAGTCATTCTTAGAATATCATTGTAGGAACCTAAGAAACTTTCCTTTTATAGCACAAATGAATAAAATGTAGTGGTCTCAAAGCGAACGTTTTAGCAATGGCTAAATAAAAGCCACAATAACGCATATAATGAAATATTGTCACTGTTGGTTCAACAAGTGCTAATACGACGGAGCAGAGAAAGTCAGTGGATTAGCGATCACGTATATGCAGCCACTTCCTTGTTTTGGGAGTCAGTTTTGCCTGGACCACGGGAGTGACGTGGCTGCAATGGAGAACCACGACTTCACGGCGATTCACTACGCAGCACGACGCGGTGAGTTGATGGTACTCTCACAACTCCTTCACTGGCAACCAGAGTTGATGGTGAGCCTCCTCTCTGGTGTCAACCGCAATGGCCACACGCCCCTCCACCTTGCTGTTATGTACAACCACGCCGAACTCGCCGCCTACCTCATTAAGTGGGTTAGTGTCAGTTTGCCCTACCAAATAATAATGCTGGCTAATAATCACTGTGCTAATATCATTAGTAAAGTCACAGCCAGTCGGAGCACTGCAAATACCCAAAAGTGGAACTAGCCCATGACTCAGTACCCCAGCCTGGGTGTATGAACGTCATGTTCTGGTTATATTGTGTCACTGGCAGCAAAGACTAAGTTTTCTCAGTCTTATTTCTTGATTACTCTGAGTTAGATTTAGAGAGTGTGCTTGATCACACCAGATCAAGGCAAAATCGCTCACTGAATTCTTGTACTTTGCATCAGAAGTATTTATTTGTGTGCTAGTAAAATTGACCAATTCTAGATGAAAAGATGAAATCAAGAGATAGTTTTGTTTCTTTACGATCAGTTTTGCTTGTCCATTATGAGCGAAATATTTTTATGGATTTGTCTGAGCTACAAAACAGATATCACCATTTAACCCACCGTAGATTCAACGCATTCAAGGCAATTTTTCATATATCAACAGTCGTCCTTCAAAAACAAGTCACTTTTAAGTAGCTAAAGCCTACCTACTCACTAATTTTTATTTAAAACTGCCAATTTTATGACAGAAAGAATAACTTTATAACAAACGGAAGGAAGGGAATGATGGTTGAATTTTCAGCATACAATTTGTGAAGCATTTCTGTACTAAAAGCTGAGCAATTTTCTTAGTGCAAAAACTATTTAGGAATAATTACAGTAATCGCTTTTAATGACTGCAGATATTTATCCAATTATCCCTCCTTAAAAATGCTGGCATTTATAAAACGATCATTTTGACATTCCAAATGAGCAATTTCCTTTCGAATTTTCTTCCTGTTAGTGTGTTAAAAGCGACTTTGGCCTTACCTGGATGTACAAGAAAAACACAAAGAACTTTGAACGAAACTATTCGTTTAATGTTATTCTTTATCTTTAGATTAAAAGATCAGTGAGTGCTTAGCATATGGTAACATAGGCCACCAAAATCGAAGCAAATGGAATAAGTTTTGCATAGGCTTACGATAGTGACTCCGAAGCCCTTCTTTTTTTGAATTAGCTCCGTAAGTATCCAACATTTAGATAGAGATGAACATGCTATCGATGGTACTTTGTGTCTAACAGCGTTCACCAATGGAGGTTCAGGACAAAGACGGGTGGACGCCGTTACTGTTGGCGACCGCGAAGTGTGCCATTGCCGCCTGTCTCACACTCATCCAGTTCGGCGCCGACCTCCATGCTTTGGACCTGTCCCATAGAAACGTTCTTCATCTCGCCATCATACACGGTGCTCTTAAAGATGAGTCGCTGTGGCAACAAATTCAAAAGGCATAACAGTGCTTCTTATTAATTTTAGATCATATTATCTATGTAAAAATTCGTATTTTGTGCTTTTAATCATACACTACACCTAAAAATTCCACCTGTAGGGATTATTTTCATGAGTTGAAGCAGAAATTCTGACGCAATCTTACTTGGCTAGTTGTCATTTTGGACTCCTTTGATGAGACATTCTTGAAAGAGGTTTTTAGATCCACACCAATTTTTTCTATGTAAGTCAAACTGACACTAGTGTTTCCAACAGCTGGATTTTCAACTAAGAGTTTTCCAATTTACTATAAGTTGTCATCTTAGTTCGTCACACAATTAAAAATCTTTCCTATTTGAAAAAACCTTTGTTCAAAATACACTCACAGGAAAATCAGGAAGAGCACCTACAATTGAGAATTCACGTTCAAACTTACATTATATATTTTGACTTACAATGCAATATTTTCCTCCGCATATGTTAATGAAAAAACCTATAAATTTTACCTACGGGAAGATAGATTTTTCTCATTATCTCTTTTGCTGTTCTTAAATCAAGTAAGCCGTCTGCCACATAGTTTGATGCAACAGGTTACCACAGACTGGTAAAAAAGGTAAATGGAAGAATGAAGAAAGCGGTAAATTCAAAAAAGGCCAAAACGTAGAATGAAGATAATGATAGCAAACATATTAACTGACACAGAGTCAATAAAATTAGCTTTCTGAAAGATGGTGGCCAAGTGTTTCAGCCACCGTTGCATGGATTGGTGGTGATTCTATTCCCTAAGACATAAACTTACTCCCAAACCTTTGTTATTTATTAGCATGGACTCTACAAACAGTTGATAGGAGAGGAAGACGAGTACGGGTGTACGGCGCTACACTACGCCACAGAGGGTGGTAGTAGCATGTTGTGTGTGACTCGTGACCTCCTGGCTAGTGGAGCAAGCTGCTTGCGACAGAATGGGGCCCGTGAGACGCCGCTACACCTTGCGGCAAAGCAGGGCTGTGTGGCCACCGTGGAGAGTCTGCTGCGCACCGACCACGGCCTCTGGTCCATGAACACCTCTGACGCCCAAGGCTGCACGCCCCTCCACATCGCTGCTGCCCACGCACAAACTCAAGTCGTCTCTCTGCTCATCGCTAAGGGCAGCAGTCTCCGCAGGTATTTTACCCCTCTTCTCTTCAGCTTTTCATCTCTTATTTAATCGTTCCTAGCAATGTTTTTAACTGCCTAAGATGGTAAAAGTTTTCGTTAAGAGAGTCAGAATACCCATCTGAAACGCAAAAGCTTAAAAGAGTTTTTCGGGTAGAACTATGGAAAATGGCCTATCTTATGAAGACATTATGTAAGAAAGCACAAGTCTCTACCCGAAATCCATTGCAAAGCCTTGGTAATTGACGTTCAGTAAAGAATAGGCTTGTAAGGCTAACGCAAATGAAGGATATCCACTATTGATCACCCATTCTTATCCAATTTCTGTATGGTCCAATTCTAGTAAATTAATAACTTAAATATCTCGGTTTTTATGTTACTTATTTGAAGTTGTATGTAATTTTTTAAGGCTTCCTACACATAAAAGTAACACCATACTATCGCATTTAATGTCTTGTTGAGTAAATGCTAGGCGCATACATGGATAAATTTCCCCAGTCAGCTAGAGCCTGCTACGTCTTTAGCCTTATCTCAATCCAGTTATGGACATTCCGAAATTATTAGAACTGAATTTCGTTAACAATTTATTTTGAACAGAGAAATAAGCAGCTCAACCATCGTGTGTATCAAAAGTCCCATTTGGAGGGCAAAGGAATAAGAATTCGTGACGGAATTTGATGGCCTTATTTGAGAGCATGGACACTTTTGCTCACACCCAATTAATGTGTTAAGGATACTTAATATTTTTATTTGAAATTACAATTCACGAGAGCGTTACGCCTTTTGCTTATAAGCTGCTTTAATAAATACTTCAATTCAAGCTACTGAAGCATCCTTTTTATTCCGTTTTATGAGTAGCCTTTAAGCACAAGTTAATTATTCTTTTCAATCTTCTGGACTTCATTTATTCGACCCAGCCAGAGTCAAGATAAACTTCTGAAACGTAAATGCTTTTTGGTAAACCATTGTTGACTTTTTACCGTTAATGGATTTTTAAGATTGTCAATTTTAGGCGATCAAATAAAATCACTTACCATATATAAAATAATGCAAAACTAGTTAAATTACTAATGCTTAGTTAACTTATTTACATTCCGGACCACTATATCCGATTTTATTTTCTGGTCCGCCTTTAACATAGAGTTAGTTCTGCGTTTAGTTGATTTATTACAAAGTCAAGGTGAATTTGGCATAATTCTGCATGGGTTTCGCAGGTGTCAAAAGGGACGGACACCATTGCATTGGGCAGCACAGGCGGGATGTCTGGAGACATGCAAAGTCATCCTCGGAGCCAATACATGCATCATCGATGCATGTGACTTTCGCGGGGTGGGTGGTTTCTGAAGATTATCCCAAGATCGTAATGGACAAAGTATTTTGTTGTCGTGAGACAAAAGGAGATTTCATTTCTGATCAAGTTATTAATTGCTGATAATGTACAATAAGTTAGTTTTATACTAAACCATTAAGACATCTGCAATTCACCAATTTTGAATTTGCGCTTTCCATGCAACTATGGGTTTTACTGTTCTGTTGCAATGCATGCACTCTCACAAAGCCAGAAGCATTCATTTTTTTGCCAAGTGAGTTTGATACCATTGAGCCATAATAAAACGTAATGGGAACGAAATTATACTATCCAAGTGAATGCAAATTTAAAACCCCGAATTAGCCAACCAGCTGTATCGTGAATTGCTTCAATTAGGCTGTGCAAAAGTTTATGTATTTGGTTTATTTGATACTTTTGTCAACCAAAAGAAGTAAAAATCAGTTTTATTACCATTTCCCTAAAATAGACCTGAATTTTAAAATAGATCACCGCATCTTTGCAAGAGACTAGTATAAATGCTTTCACGTTTTCCGCCAATTTTTTACATCAGCACGTTTTAGTCGCACGCATGATGAGGTGGAAGTTTTTAAGGACTAGTGAGTTAAATAAGGTCCATTAAAATTACAAGTTAAGTTTCATTCGGACATCAGACATAATAAATGCGCAATTGTGAATATTTATTTCAATGAGTGCTGAAATACTGCCTATTTATTATTACTTACTATAAATTTCCTTTACATCGTATAATATTTTTAGGAGATAACCACCAATCACTTTATTTTTGACGAATGGGGCGAAAAATGCATCACCTGTTCTGATCTTAAGTAAAGTAACTATTAAAGAGTTGCTTTTAGTGTGACTGCTACTTTCAGATGACAGCTTTGCATTACGCGGCTCAAAAGGGTCACGACAGCGTTATTACGCATCTGATGGATAAGGAGGCGAAATTTGTACAGGACGCGAATGGACTCTACTTCACCTCTTACGCTTTCAAGAAGGAGAATGTGAAAGCTGCTCTTGCCATTATCTCCAATAAGAGGTAGTCTATATTACTGTTATGATTCCGAAGCAACACTTGGCTTAACATAGATACAAAGCGTTGGGAAGTGTGTGAAAATTAGTTATAGTTTGAATGAAAGTACACTTTTTGAGCGATCTGTAATGATTCTACTTTTTAAATTTTTGGCGTGCTTCCTAAAAAGGCAGTGTCAGCTTATACAGTCGAAAAAATACATATCAATGAAATAGACTTCAGCTTATAAACTTTATTTTGTGTTAGCTACGAATCCGTTGTTTGTGATTATTTGTCATTTGTTGGACACAAACAATAACGATAACGTGGTCAGCGTAAAAGCATCTAAACCTTAAAAATTACGCAACATTGTGAAGCAGATATGCTGATACGATTAAATGCATGTTTAGAATGCACTTGCTAGATTAACGAACAAAGAATATCCCTATCATATTCACTTTTTTGGTAGTTGCATTTTTTGTCCTATTAACTTAAAAAACTTAATTTCTGCTTAAATTAATCTTTTTTGTTCCCACCAAGTCATTATTTTCATCTTTTAGTGAAATTGTACCTTAAAAGAAGTTCAAAATTTGCTCGTCTTTAGCGGCACATGACTTTACTTAAAAGTGATTTTAGGACTCAAAGTTGTTAGGGCCACTGCTTACTTGAAACGAGATCCCTAAGATTCGCATAAATAACTGGACGGAAACTTTTTCAATATCTAATGAAGCTGGCTATTTTGAAATCCGCCTTTAAATTTATATCACTAACGTAATTTAGCTTTGCATTAATCTGAAACGATTAATATTCATATAACTTGTCAGTTTGTTTATTTGGCTTGGAAAGATGTACTTTTGGGTCAATTTTAATTCGACGGGAAAGGATCGGTTACCGTTAGAAATCAGATGAGTTATTTCACTTGCAGATGGGACGAGATCATTGAACTCTTGAATCACACGGACCAGTGTCCCATTGAGAAAGTCATTCGAGAAATTCCCAGCCTTTGCCCGGTTTGTGACAGGCATACAAATAATAAAAATTCTGAGTATTCCTGACAGTATTTCTAATTCCTATCTATTACTAGATCATCATGGACCGGTACATTAAAGAAGAAGGCAGTCTAAGCAAATCCAATTATGAGGTACGATCAATGCTACGCTAGTTGACCCTACTCCCAATTTACATTTTTCTTTATTATCAAGGTTGCATATGACTTCTCCATTCTTCAACCTAAAGCGCCACTGCTCGACAGAACACAGCATACACCACTTCATTTACTGAAGGTAGGCAACATGTTTCAAACGTAATATGGGCATAAAGTGTGATGTTTTTATTGGGATACTTCCAGAAACATTAAACTTCCTGCGACTGTTCTCTAGGTTATGATTTCCCTGCAGCGGGATGAGTTGATCGTTCACCCACTCTGCAATGCGTTGCTCTGGTGCAAATGGTAAAAGACGATTTTTTATTTCATTTACCCCACTAACACTAACATAGCAGCAGGACAGACTTGCGACGATGCAGATTGAAACAAATTCCTCCGTCAGTTAAACAATATAGCAAATAAAATATAATTTTACAAGGGCATAATGGCCATTTGTATCACTTCGTGCAAAGTTTTAGTGAACATAAATACCAAAAAACCGACTTAATACCTTAAAATCACATTGCCCTATTTAAGTTACATTGAACTTAACTAAACTCCATGGCACAGTGATAAAGAGCTAGAGAATTCTTTGAAAGTCAAAAGTACAGTTTAAAAATCTGCCAATAATTAAAATCTAAAAGACTTTCAAGGCCTAAGTGACTTCATTACCTCTGACTTCTCATTATTTATATAATCACATTCTACGTAGTGACAAACATCCTTCAGTTTAATTTGTACAGACAAAATAGAAAGCTTATTTGGTTTTCATTTTAATTGAAACAGTCTTTGTGTCATTCAATTGTAGGAGGCGATACGGCTTTTGGGTTCATTGCCTTAGTTCAGCTTTCTACATCAATTTTCTCATTTGCCTAACTTTCCTCGTACTCTCTCATGAGCCACTTCAGCACACAGCAAACACTCGGCTAAATGAGACCTGCTATAATCTTGTACGCATTAGGCTACCTATGTATTTCATTATTTCAGTAAATTGAAGTCCGTTTTTCCCAGGTTACAGGTTTGAGTGCCAATATTTTCAACATTTGCATTAACTGATTTAATTCCCGTCACATCTGAAGATGCATAACCAACGGTTCACTTGCATTGTTATCGACTATATTTCCAGTCTTATTTCAAGTTTTTTTTTCTAAAACCATAAAATGATTGTTGCATATCTACCATGTTGGAGAAAACTGCAAAGAGTAACATTTCCTAGTTCCTTTAGAAGTCGTAATTCACATTAGAGATCCAAAACGGATATGGATATAAATATATGACATGTGATATTGGCGTTGAGAAAATATGGATCCAGTTGAAAATAGAGAGCTGAATGAGATTCGGATGAATTAAACAAACTTTGCTCCTTGGCATAGTGGGATGACAAAATTAAATAATCTGCCAACAACCACTCATTTGTGATGGCCTTGCACTGGCAATTTATGCCAGCAGGTCCCTCATAGAATAGACTATTCACTTACAGCGTAAGGTAATACTCCAACAAATAACACAAACAACTGTATGCCTAAAAAGCAAAGCGATATATGCCACGGGAGTAGATGAACTTTGAACCTATCACTTATTCCAATGTATTAAGTCATACGTCTCTCTAGTTTTACGTAGCTGCGGAAGATCAGGCACAGTGATTGACATTGGTGCAATATTAAGACAAGCTAGCAGCCATTTTCGAAATCAGGTACTCGTGTCTGATAAGTCAAATGCAAAAGTCAACTGTGATATTAACTAAAAGGGGAAAAATGCAAACTCCAATTAAGACATTCTATTTTCTCTATCCCAGATATTTTACACACCAGGACGACGCAGAGTTCAAGTAGCACTGAGCTATGCCATCGTGTTTACATCTACCATTTGCATGCTGCGGGATGTAATTCTCATATTTGGTGAAGTGAGTGAACTCTACGTTTGGAAAACTTTCAATGCATTAATAAGTCGTTATTAGTAAATCCCCATGATTGTGTAAACAGGCATGTTTTGTCAAATAGTGCATTTATTTTTAAAATTATTTGTAAAAAATCCGAAATCAAAGGTCTTCCTCTAGCTTGCACCTTTTTGAAATGCTTGCTACCCTCTCGAAAGCACAATTTTAACAGCAAAACTTGTCAAAGATGTTTCCATCTTACTTTTAGTTAATTTTAACGGAAGGAAGAATAACCTAAGAAGTTTGGCCAGATACCATCTCAAGCAATTAAAGGCATTTTTAAACCTATCCTTTTCTAAAAACTTATAAATTAAAGATGGACAGCTTTATTAATAGGGAAGTGATTAAATCGTCCGCTATCCTACTCTCACGGGAAAATCGTTCAACACGCCACGAATATTCCATCATCATAATATGACACACTGCCATTAATTGTCCTTTCAGTACCAACCTATTTAACATCCTTTGGAACTGATTTCGTCTCATGCATGACAGACGGGAACAGGCATCACAGGTGTTTGACGCTGGCAGCAGCCGTGTTGATTAAATGCCTGTCATTCGCCTTTTTGCTTGTGCACATTTGCCAGGAAAATTCAAATTTCAAATGAGGTGATTTCCTCTTACTTCATCAAGATCACCTCCAGTCGATCATGAGATCTTAAAAACGTCACTCTACTCAGACACAAATATTTCGGCCAATTTTTTGTTTTTATGTTAATGTGTGAATTGGCTTAACCTTGCAGGGTCTAAAGTCCTTCAAAGACCTCACCACCTACTACTCGTTAAGCGTCTTTGCAGTGGCCACCGCATACGGCGTGATGTCGTTGCATAAGTTCATCGACCACCACTTCGTCGAGTTAGGAGCGATTGCGCTCTTCCTCTCCTGGAGCTACTTTGTAATTCACCTGATGCGGTAACATTTATAGTCAATCTATGTTCTTCTCGCCTACAATTTTGTGAAGCACTCGTTCTATGTTCAGATAACGAAAGGTATGATCCACAAATAGGGTCACACCTCCTTGATAGATATTGGCCTAAACAGTGGTGATTCAAGGGTTTAAGCCCGCTGCTGGTGATTAGTTAGTGATAATTTTTCTTCCAAATGGCGTTCAAGTTACAAAGTTGTAGTAGGTAATGACATAATCCTTATGTTAATTAGTATTTTTACTTTGAGGAATACGTTAAACCTCACGAAACATTTGCGGAAGCAATTTTGCTGATCGTCGACTATCTACATGCCAATAAATCCATATAACAGGATTTTAATAGTTCATTCTTTACGTTGATGGCTATTTTTTAATCGTCTTTAAATTGTCCAGCCAAGAAAAGGCCACTTCCGATTTTGAATACGGAACTGTTATGAAAAAGACAGGCAAGGGTAAATATTCTGAATCAAGGGCATTGCTGTCGATCATTTCCTGAGATGCCCAATATTAAATCTCCTCCATTTTTAGTTTTAAGATCGTTGGAATCTTTGTGGTGATGTTTTTTCAAGTGGCCAAAACTCTTGGAAAGTCGGCCGTAGTCGTTGTTCTCGTGCTAATCTCCTGCTCGCTGCCATTCTATGTGCTCTTCAAAGCACCCGATTATAAAGTAAGCCAGCGTGCAGAACATTCTGATCAAATAAGGAGAGCTTAAATTTTAGTGAATGCAGTAGTGCTGGCACAGTGAGCATTGCTAGGACCGATAACCAGTTCCGCTCCGTTAGATTAAAAACATAAAAAGTAAAAATACAGTTTAAAACTACTGTTGCTGAGTCAAAGTTATGTTTAAAACAAAGCGAATTAAGTACACAGGTCGGTGCACGGAGAGATTTTGAAACGACCTATTTAGTTGCTGTAGATGCAACCACATGCTTCTGCGAACTACGTACGTGAAAATTGTGAAGAGGTTCACGTAAATACTTTTTTACTAACTCTTATCTAAAAATCCGTCCTCTCTTTTTTGAATTAAGCAGTTATTCTGAGTCCAATCACATTCATGACTTGGACTAAACAAGCAAATATTTGCCAACTTAAATACTTTGTTTAATTCCCCCCTTTAATTTACTATCATATTTTATGTCAGTGCTCAGTTAAAATTTAGTCATATTTCGGGTTCATTAATGAATGAAAGTAAAAACTATGTAAAACACTAGGTGAAAATATTAGCATTTAAAACCATTTTTGTGTACTTATATTTTTAAGAATTTAATGTTTACTTTAAAACTTCTTCACATACTACCATTAATAACATGTTATCTATGGCTTCCAAAGCGAAAATGGTACGTGCACTTGGGGTATGCGAAGAATCTTGATGGTGAGAAATTGTCTGATTTTCCCAATTTTCTAGGCTTTTTGCGAGATGTCGAAGCCCATGCAGGAGACGTTAGCACAATGCTTTCCCGCCTATGAGTGCTTGTACAACAAGGACAATAATGCGAGTCACCCCACGGAGATGACGCCGATGCTCAGCGCCTTTCAGACGCCAGAGCTGGCCATTCTTAACCTTCTCTCGATGTCACTGGGCGACTTTAGTTTTGTGGATACCATCATCGAACCGCTCACTGACGGCAATAGTCTCACCATGCACTTCCCTGAGGTCACTCTCGTCATGTTTGTCATCTTCCTCCTCCTCGCACCGATGATTCTCACCAACCTCCTGGTGAGTCACTAAGCAAAGGCTATGTTCACATCCAGTCTAAAATAGACCTTCAGAGGCTCCTCATGAAAGTACAAAAGCACTAAGATTGTATACGAGCACAAAGAGATTCAATAACAAAGACGTCTGTTAGTGCATAAAACTATTCTAATTACCAACCACTACCACAAATACTATAATGTCAGTGGACTACTTATTAGTTGATAACAAGTACTTGACGACTTTATTAATAATCGCTTTATGCGACTTTCGACCATGTCAACTATCAAAAGTTAAGTTGTCTACATAACTGAAAACAGTAATATAAGTCTTTTAAAAATGGCACTCAAACAGCAAAAGGCAATCTGACAGCCGTACAAATTGCACCTACATTACACATAGACCAAATTCTGTGTTAAATGACCGTCAAAACGCCTTACATTTATAAAACGGATTTTCGTTATATTGTTCGAACAGAAGAGCTTTGAAAAAGGAGGTCTACGCACCATGATTCCATTTCATTGAAAAGATGAATAATAATTAAATTGAATTTTAGTATTTTTCAACAGTATAAATAAGTGAATATGAACAAAACAAATTAATCGCCGATAAAGTTCATTTTTAAGACAGGAATTGCGTAAAATATGCTTATACTAAAGTTTACCTGCTTAAATAAATTATTAAATTTGCTTGCTAAACAATATTGGGGGCTTAAAACCTTTCGCAAAATTATCTAAATCCAAAATTCTTTTATTTTTACAAGCTGTGTATGTTATTTAACTGACTGTTTATAGCCTTTTTAAAGTCATTAAAGAACAAGTTGGAATGTGTGAACAGTACATGATTAGGGCTGTAGAAGTTCGACGACACGGTTGGATGCAGAGTGAGGACAACAAACAATAGATCACGACCGTTTTATAACCGTTTATAGAAGTGTTAACTTTACAATTTCCATTATATGTTTATTCGGCTGTAGCAACTTAAAGTTCATAATTTTTGCAAATATTAGCAGCGCACAGATTGCAGAAGAAGGCACTCACAATGATGGGTATTTGGGTTGTAGGTGGGTCTGGCGGTAGGCGACATCGACACGGTGCGGAAGCAGGCGGCCATTCGACTGATCTCACAAACCGTCGACTGGTACGACCACATTGAGGCGACATTGCCCCGCAAGCTCTACGACCTTATTGTCTCCTCCTCCTGGAAGTCCAAATCCAGTCGGGACTCCCCTTCTGTAGTGAGTTGAGCTCGTCAACATATACTTTGACCTCTCTGCTTTATGGTCAAACTATTCACTTCATTAATTAATTCATTCATTCACTTCGCTTAATAATTTGAATGATTGTTAAATAAGCCCAGTGAGTTTGGATAAGTGTTACGCTGCGTGTGAAGGAGTAGTAAATAAAAATACAATAGTTTCTTTAGCTGTAAACTGAAAGTTGATATTTAAAATATCAACCATTGGAATGGTCAAAGTACCATTTAATGGAATCTCGTCACAATTATACCACCCAGTGAGTAATGTTCTCACAACTGATGCCAATACATTTGATAACTTAATTAATTTTGCTTTTTTCAAACAATGAACAGACATTGTTATTAGGGGGCTTATTAGTGGCTATTCTGCCGAATAAAAATGTATATTTTCAGCGCGTTAATTTAACTTGTCTCGGGTGATTCCGACTATATTGTAAAGGATTAAATAGATCATGATGGCCAACTGACGTACAATAATTTGTTCCTTAATGTCGTGGAATAAAGACAAATGGTTAAAAGTTGTTTTACGCACTATTTTTAATTTTAGCTGATTTTCAAGGAGAAAAATGGCATGTACTGTGGCAGCAAAACTGCGGATTCCTCGGATCTAAAGTTCGTTGACTTTTGTGCAACATTCTCACGAATCAATCAATCCTATGTATAGTCAAGACATCACTTTTAGCGTGCCAGAACTATGGCGTCGGATGGAGCTCCAAAACAATGAGATAAGAGAGCTGATTGCAACCATGCAAAAACAGCTCAATTTACGTGAGTTCATTGAAGCTGCTACTTATAAGGTCATTAGTAAAATATAAAAACAGGACAGCAAAATTTCCTGAAGTTGAATGGGGATCTTTTTA
Organism: Echinococcus granulosus; assembly: GCF_000524195.1. NCBI lineage: Eukaryota > Metazoa > Platyhelminthes > Cestoda > Cyclophyllidea > Taeniidae > Echinococcus > Echinococcus granulosus. Next base: position 626,804 of record NW_020170387.1, on the reverse strand, counting down.
GTTGAAATCGATTTTCTTTGAGCCAAACAAATCACTTTTTGAGTAACTTTGCTGCAATTTATGGTAACGTTAAATATAGCAAGTTGTTGTGAGGAATAGCTAGAATGAACAGCACCTAGATAAGCCTTACCCCTATCGGTTATTCCTTGCTGTTCATCTATGTTACTTAGTTAACATTCTCTAAAATCAAAGATGACTGCCAAATTTGCTATTAAACAAAACATTTAAATCTCTTTTTTTGTGTTTAGCTAAAAACAACTGATTTTACGAAGAAGGAAATTGGAGAATTTTCCAGGACACTGTCCCACCTTCACTGCTACTTCGGTATTATTCCAACTTATTATATTGCTTCCTATCTTTCAGAATTCACAAGCATTACCCTTACTATTAATAAAGCACCGTCAAATTGCACATAATGTAACATTTTCGAAGTACCCATAGGACAGATAAGCGGTCTGTTAATCCTTGTTGATACTGGTGTGCAACAAGTAGTATACTACTTTACACTTGTACTTGAAGTTTTGACCTTATGCAACATTTGGAGAATTACTTATAACTTGATACTGTTAGTATTGATAGCTTAAGGAGGCTGTGAATGGTTGTTGTGTGACCAGCATATTTTATAGGCAAATGTGCTTGCAATAATTTATTCACCGTTGTTACTTAATGTATGAGTTGATACTAACTTATATCTTAAAAGAAATAAACCTAATATCTGTGACCGATCATCTAAGCAATTTCATATTTAGGTGAAAAAAGACTTATTATTATAATTTTGCTTTACCTGGTCTACGATACCTGCTATTAATAGTTAATTAAGCAAATGTTCTATGATAAGTCTGCTACTTAGGCTGCTTAGCTACCCACCGGCCACTCTTGATCTGTCATAGGTCAACGAGATAAATATAATGCATAGAAATTATTTTGACTTACAGTATTTGAGCATTGTTGTTTATTTTACAGTAGTGAAATGGGAAATGATGTTGTATTTCGGTAGATAGGTGTCCTATACTCTACTATTCTAATTTGTTTTATCAGATAAATAAATTTAAGGGCTTTGCAAGACTGTTTGACGAATTCTTACGCCGTGCCCATTCGTCGATCGAAAGCACCCTTTGTGGAGGCTGTATGCATTCCACAAGGCAAAAGTGCCAGCCAAATGGGGTGATAAAAATTTGTAGTGGGTGATAAGCGAATAAAAAACTGTTGCCAGATGCACCTACTAAATGTAGCTCCGATTCGGTTGGGATTCCTTGGGCATAATGACATTGCTAAATTTGGAAGAATTTGTTTATGCACTAATTAAAATTGGGTTTAATGTCCAACTGACATTTATTTGGTATGTTGTTTAACACATTCGTTTTATTCTAATATTAAGGGCAAGTTTTATTATTGGTGGTAAAGTAGGACCCCAAATATCGCTTAATAATCTAACTTCTTGATACTTGTATTCACTCTATCAACAGAAGGAAAGTAAAGGCAAGCTTGTAAGACAATTATGGAGTAGCCACTCGGATAGAATGATATTTTGACTTAGGCATTCTGCTTACTGTGAGGGAAGACTTTCAGGCAATAAACGTCCACTATTTGCTCACTTTATCACAGGTTACGATTTTTGGCTTACATTATGCTCATTGTACCATAGTGAAAAGTAGCTACATTACGTAAATAAAAAGTATAAATTTCATGGGGTAAATTTCAGGGGTAAAATTGCACCTGCAATCGACTTTGTTTAGGTAGATATAGGAGGCTTAAATATGTTATTGCCTAAAATTTACTAACTAAATATGTAAGGTGATTTTATTTTTAAAATAACTTTATGCAAATCACTTGCGGTGAATTTTAGTGTAAGTGCACAAAATCTAAGCCCATTCACATCGCTTGAAAGGTATAAGATACCTGATGGGCCTTGCTAGACATCTTTACCACGGTGTTGAGAAAGGCCGCGTTTGTATGACAAATGGGACAGCAATAAAGGTAGTGATGACTTGACAGCTATACTGCAGGCAGTACCCATCAGGACTACAAACTTTTTATGGTAGAAGAGGATAAAATGTCCCCACTTGTCCGTAATCTGTACCGGACCGCCTCACAATGGAAGATCATAACACAAATGGCACTACAGTTGGGTTGAATTGAGGTCGCTCCCTTCTCACTAGCATGTGATAAAGTTCATGTGCAGGGTAAAAAATGCGGTCTGCTCACAAAACCTTATAACCTGGATATCCTGCTCAAATAGGTTCTCTTGTTACTAAAGTATTCCTTGTCCAGAATATGTAGTTAAGAGCAAAGCTGAAGTGTTATTTGAGCACCAAACCACAAAATCCGGGATCCATCCAATTAATGGATTTTTTACCCACTGGATGATGGGATGTTGCCACGATGAAAGTGAATCGCTTGTATTATCTCTTCTCATCATCCTCGCCCTCATTATCGCTTTAGGAAAGGAAAACCTTAAGAAGCTATTATCATTTTACACTGAATGCTGCAAGACCTTATTGAAAGGAGTGCTTACGACTTGGCCCACATTGCTATGCAAAATCAAACCCCATTGTTCATTTTCACAAATTTATTTGAGTTTTCGCAAATTAGGACTTATAGATAAACCGTAAATCATTGGAAAAGATCATCTACCATTTTCAAGACATCTAAGAAGACCTCTAGCCCTTTTTACAATTCGTTGTTATAAATTAATACCTTGAACCCAGCAAAATTTTTCCAGGATTTACCGATACATAGCGTTTCTTCTTAAAGCATTTCATTTCTTTACATAGGAATACCATCAAGAAATTATCCATACCAGAATCATATTTTTAAATGCATAAAAAATCGCAATAGCAAATTTACATTTTAAAGTAGGTTTATAGATAAAATGATCAATGAGCTTAAGAGAAAGTCGGCTTTCGTCAGTGAAACTTATTAAGCAGCACGAACATCGTAAAGTAGTAGCAGCTAATCTGAAATTTGAACCAACTATATCTGATTGGTTGACTTGGCTTTGGTAGCACCAACTGCCTTTTCAGGCATGAAAATTTCACTGTCTAATGGAAAGGCTCAGGCTCATGTAACAACTTCCTTGAGTTGCTGGTGAGGCAGTGTAGCGAAAGGCATTAATGGTCCTAGGCGTCTGGGCCGTAGTACTTGCTACCTTCTACATGTGTTGTTTTACGCGCCACCAGTCCCCAATTTTAACTGTAACTTTATGAAGAAGGTAAAGAAAGCACAGCAAAAATTAAACCATGCAAGTACAAATTTCTCCTGTTTTCATTTAATGAGATTAACCACATTTTATACCAGTACAGTGTTGTTGAGTTAAACGAATAAAGGAAGAGAGATGTCATTTGATTTTGTTCAAAAAATCAATTGAATTAAGGCTTTGTGCAATTCTGATTCCGTTTTCAAACGAACGAAAATCGCCCTTATCTTTAAATTATGCCTCCTATGTGTGGAGGTGGTGAGAGACAACATTAACCTTGACGCTTCAGTCCAGCGAATGCACGCTTTCATGAATTTGATACCTACGTTCCATTCCATATTTCAAAAAATCCCATAGAGCCATTGTTAATCCGCGTCGGTAAAAGGCTACGATTTTTCCTTCATTTAGTTAAAGATATAGAAATGAAACGTACTACACGAGGTTGCTTCACTACGTCATAATAAGTGGCGATTAAAATAAATGTGGCATCACCTCGTCTAGCTTTAATAAAGCCAATGTAATAACATTGGTAATGGCATTAACTACTATCAAAATTAAACGCAGAAGTAAGTAGTATGTGAGGGAGAAGTGTGCGTTGATTTTTCGAAGGATAGTGAATCAGTAGGCCATAAAATGTCATATTTATGGGCTAAGTGGGGGACGTTTTTTGGCATTTGCGCAGGTGTTGAGTGCAAAATTGACAGCAAGATGCAAATTTTGCAACGTCCTTTCACTTTCACACAGACGCTTACTCGTACCATTGGTTCCGAGGTAAAAAGTGTACAGATTTTTGGATTTATATAATAAAATAGTTTCTTGTTTGTTCAGTTAGTCAAACAAATTTTCATTTGATCCCCTTGCAAAACAAGGCAAAGCCTCGGTCGCTACAACAGTGGAAAAATACTGAATGGCACAGTTATTCCCAGTTCTTTAGATTATTCACGCAATAATTTTGCATAATTTTGACACTTACAGATGAAGTAACTCAATTTTCGTTTCAAGTAAAAGCAGCAAGGGTACATAAGCATATCGCTGGGTTTTTTATTTATACCATTAGCTAGCGTTTGACAAAAATAACAGTACTCATAAAACAGATTATATTCTTAAAAGCGTAGGTGAGATTCTTCTTCTTGCTAACTTTTGCGTGGACAGTTCGGATCTTTTTTACTTTCTTGAAGATGAATGATTGTGTGCAGAGGGCTCAAAAACAAAAGCTATTGTGATATTATGCCTTTTGTTTCGGAAGAGGGGAATGTGGGAGAAAATTAGTTCTAAAATGATATCTCACCAAAGGTTACCACTTTGGCAGCATAACGTCTTTATGTCTCCCTGGCAGATTAGAGAATGAGGATATTAGCATTGGAATCAAATTAAATACATGGGGTGCCATGGGTAGGAAGTAAATATTTTAAAAATCTAAACTTTATAAAATAGTTTAAAGAAATTAGTAAAGGTTTTAGTTTACAGAGAACTTTAAAAATGAATAAATGGAAATAAGCTTTTTTTTTATTTTTCAGGCCGAGAATGTTAAAATTGAGGATTTACCTCATAATTTTGGTTGAGATGCTGCTGATTTAGGTTTAAGAAATCAAATTATGAGTGAGATTAGAATGATAAAGATACTGAAAACTCATTGTAGAAAAGAAACCCCTAAAAGGTGTTGTTATCACTGAAAATAAGGTCCTAAATGTCCGTGAAGGAAGCAGCTTTTGTTAAATTAGAAATATAGAGATAGATTGGATGCTCTCTTATGTGCATCTGTTCACGTTTGGAACATAATGAGATTTAGGTAGTTTAATTTCTTCCTACTTTGCTAAGAGTATGGTCATCTACAATACAGGAGCTGCCACTACCTTCGAGTCGCTAATGTTTGCAGTGGTTGATCAAAATCACTTCAACTGGGTAAGTGTAATTTAAAAAGGGAAAGTTGGGGTTTCATCAAACACGTAAGCAATTAGTCCAATTGAAAGTTGGAAGAAATGTGGGACAACAAGGACACAAAAATGCATTCAGCACTGGTAAAAGAAGAGTGGTCTCCTTTGCGTGACTACTTCTCCTATCATTAATTTTCCAGCACGATGAGGCAGGTGTCTATCATGCCGGCCGATCGATTAGGCGACACTGATTAAGAATTCAGGAGAATGAAAGGCAGCAAGAGGTGCAAGGCAGCGATGGAACTCCAAAGCAAGGGTTGTGAAATCGCTTGCACCCTCCTCACGTGGTATCGGTTGGATTTGCTTTCCGCCTCATTATTTATATAAACGCCGTCGTCATTAGCATTGCTCCTCGTGCGAGACAAATCCTCAATTAGCGTAGTACAAAAAAGTAGCTAAAAAGCCGTAACGATAGTACCGATTAAAAAGGGTTATGCTTTGAGCTGAGAGGGAATCGGTGCTTAACAGAATGCCTTAAGTGGGCTAAATTCTTCGAGATTGCACACCTACAGGTTAGTCGTGAATGTCAAGTCCACATTCGCATAAATCTTGTAAAAGCACAAACCGGACCCTTGGCTCTGAAAAGGTTGGCAACTAATAGATTAACATACTTTTTGGAAGGTTAGTCCGGTAATCAAAGTGTGTTTCAGTGTTTAACAATAATTTTATGCTCTACATGTGACAGGGTAGCTGTGTGGGGGAGCCAAAACGACCAGTACACCGATTTGTGAATACTTTTTCAGAATTTGAATTTCCATAAGGGAGTGAAAAATTGCGACTTATGAGTCACATTTCAATATGTGTATATACAATAAGGAATGCAATGCTGCGAACCTGGATAGTGAGCAAATAAGCTTCTTGTAAAAGATGTTTATACCCGCTAAAAACCCATTTGAAACTTTATAGGTGATTTCGTAAGTAGTATTATCTCATTGGCCAATACATGGAAAACGATACTTAATGTTTGGATTGAAAGGCATTAAGATAAAGCCTTCCATAAAGTGCCTGTCAAATAATGGTGAACTTTTGCAGTTCTTGTGTTTGTGGAAAGGTGTCCTTAAGGTACTACACTAAATCGAATGGCCAGTTAGTCTTGAGCTTTCAAAACTCAAGCTCTCATTAACCGGATAGTGACCTCCTCGAAACACTAGACCATTATTGGGGCAAAGATAGTGTGTCTGTAGATAAGCATACGATTGTTCGATTCCTGATTCTAATCTACCACTCCAGGAGAAAGAGAGGATTCATTTTAGTTTTGTTTCTAAGACAAACAAGCTACTACTGCGTTGCCATTAGTTCCATTTTATAATAAGTTTCCGAAAAGTTAGAAGCAGAAACTAAATAAAGTCCTATTCTACTGAAGCATGGTTTATTTTGATTGCATTAGGCGACAAAAGAATTTTGTGATGCTGTAGGAAACCAGAGCTACTAACATGAAAGCTACTATAACTAGTGAGAAATAAAGTAAGTCCTGTCATAATCTAGGAAAAAACAACTTTTTACCCAAAAATAATATGTTTATATTTACGCCGCTGAAGTCAGCCAGGGAGTATAAAAGACTCTAAAATTTAGTAAATGTTGCCTTCGTAGAAACAGATAAACTTGGTTTATTACGTACACCTTGTTTTAAACCACAGCATATGTTCACAGCCACTGCGAACACAAAAACGCAAGTTGGTGCCAGATGCCTTACCATGTTGCCCTATGGGCAAGTTTGGGGCGAAATTCAGCAAAAATATGATCGATGGTACTGTCTACTGGCTGCTAGAAAGGCTGTCACGAAAGGAAAACCTGTTGAAGGACAAAACTGTGGGGTTTGCTGCAATGCTTAAACCAAACTAACTTACACAGACTGAGTCTGTACAGACGCTTAAATGGAATTAAGTAGATCAGATCCAGTTTTGGAATTATCCTTTCAAACTAAACTGACTTTTTTCTGTGATTTTAGTGTTTAATAGTATCCTAATTTACTGGCAGAAAAAAATGCAGATGCATATGTAGGCAACGTCCTTATTACCCAAAATAATGTGCTTATAAATTTTACTCACATCGAATCTCAAGGGCTTATCAGTAGGGCTCAAACTTCATCCACTATATTTCCTTGAGTTCCAACAAATTGGTCACTTATTTTAAAAATAAGCCATTACTGGTAAAGTCTGCTTTTAAAAGTGGTTATCCCTACCACTGATAGGATAACTTAATCCACCAATTCTTGCAGTTCAATTTAAAGTACGAAGCTCACTTAGGAAACATGGCACTTTGATTCACGGAACACAAATAAGAATCGTTTATTATTAAATTTTTATAAACTCACTTTGTTTTGCCAAGGAAAAGGCGCGTAAATAACAAAAGACTGCCAAAAGCATTTTATTTTAGCATTTTTTCTCATTTTGTTTGAGCACGTTGCTATTCTTCTCTGACACAGGCTGATAAATGATGGTTTGAATTCTAAATAATTTGGTAAAGTTGTAATAGTGGATGATCTGGTGCATTCAATTAAATATACAAAAGGAAAGAAGTTAACGTACAAGTGTTCATCTCATCTGCAGCGAAGGGTACATGACAAAAGCTTCTCATGAGAAAGGAAAGTGGTCGAAGGAACTGGAATGACCGGGTGTAAGATTAAAAGTGAGATAACGGGCATGAAAGGTAGGGAGACGATGAGCAGCAACAACCGGAAGGAGCTTAAAAGAGGTCTTTTGGTGTCCGGGGGTTGCGGGCTATTTGCTGACAGGCATCCGCTGAGGATACGCCAAGATAAGATCGCAAAGCGTGGGAACCTACGAAAGAAAAATTATTTCGAATATCATTTTGAGGAAAATTTCAAGGACACCTTTTGTGTCTTGCACCATTTGAGGATTTTGCATACTCATTTAGTACTGTTCTCAAAATCTGTTTATTGGATGCTAGCAACCGATAACTCAATGCCCCCGAAGTAACCTGAGACAAAGTTATACCCAATTTAATACCCATCATTTGTTCACTTTTCCTTTCGCCTAATATTTTATAATGATCTTTAAATATTGTTTTTCGATTAAATAATTTCTGCTCATCATTTAAAGCAATTACAGTATTAACTCTGATCATACCCTCCGGAGCCCAAGTTAAATCAGAGCAGCTAAAGCAATTCAGTATTTCCTGCAATGCGTTGCCCCGTGAAAATATCCAAAAATGCCATCTGCGCCTACTCTGTAGAGCAGTTTTGATCTGTTTCATTTCATATCAAGAAAAGAAGTATCCGTTTTATAAGGTAGTCTCAAAAATACAACTTCATTAATGGAACACCTACAGATGTCAAAGTATGGGAAGAATAGAACTCACTTACTCTTTAAAGTTATTTGCGATTTTGAATATAGCAAAATAATTAACTAAAAGGAAATACGATCATGTTGGTGCCTTACGGATTCCAAAGGTAACTATGCTGTACCCTGTGATGCTCCCATTGACGTAGGATTATTCGGAAGCTAAAAACTCAAAATCTGCACTTGATATGCTGTCCTGCTATTTGTGGTGAGCGTACTGAAAGTTCTTCATTTTAACAATATGGACGTATATAGCATGCATCATAATTCGCCACTCATCAGCTACGATTTATCACCAATAAAGTTTCGGCAAAATTTCAATAACCTTAGTTTAATCAGTAAGAGATTGGAGTTTTAGAATTATTTTCGGCCTTTGAATACCTCCCACACTCTCTTACCGTGCACTGAACCGCAACATTAATGAGCTCATTCGAATGAAAACAGCCGCTTTTCCTACGTAACTCGCACATTAAGATCACCTTTTAATCTTGTATATGGCCTCAGTATTATCAATCTTATTGAATGTCGGCTTGAAAGCATTAGGTAAAAAAATTAGTTGATCCATCGATTTAATAGAGGCAGCTAATTCAAACCAATTGGCACTGATGGTCACCTTTTCCTAGCGACTCCTTCTTTGTTAGACGGCTCTTCGGGTCACAACTTTTTATGCTATTTTTGTTTTAAAGACAGTACAGGGACTTGCATTCAAACTGATTGCCATCCTCACGGAGGCGTGACAATGCACCCACTCTTGCTGTCACCGGCACGCGTCCGTTATACACGCACTTCAGAAGGTCGCACGGTCGCACGGATGGTGGGTACGCACCCACGCACACTTGCGCGGGAGGAGGGGAAAGAGTATGCTCACCCTTGGCCGGAGCGTAGGTTAGGGTGGAGGAGGGAATGGGTGATAGGGAGAGGCAGAGACGTATATGCTTGCGTCTGGGCCTCTAGAGCACGCACGCATGCCCACACACGCACACATACACAATAGGCTTGAAAGCTTTTTTAGTAGAAGCTCATGCTGCTACTGCTCACTTGTATTGTGTTGCAGACACTTCTAAGGGGCTCTTGTACACTGGTATGTGGGATTGCGGAACACCGACATTCTACGGTTACGGTCAAAGCACCGAGGCTACTCCGTGCTTTCATGGCACCAGCGCCACTGTCACCGTCCCTATCACTGCCGTAGGCGTCACTGTTGGTACGGAGCCCCCGAGGCTTCACGGCCCCACTGGCGGTAGTGGAGAGGGATATGCTGGAACAGCGAACTCATTGGCAAACTTCTGTACCAATATCACCGAGACTGATGACGCCCTGAAGCAGGTCCGCGGAGGCGGCTTCCTTGCAGAGTTCGAGAGAGATGACGAGGAGATGGTGGCAGAGGGGGACAGAGGATCCTGCAGTACCAGTGGAGATATTAGTCCACTTGGCGAAACGGTGTGCTCCTTGGTAAAGACCACTCAGCTCAGTAACAATGGAGTGGATACCCTAGCTAATGGAATTGAGGCAACTGGTGCATGGGTGAGATGAAAATCTGAATTTTTCATTCCTCGCCTTATGATGCGTCCTAAGGTAAACTTGTGTGTATCACCATGTTATTTGTAAAAAGGTTTTAGATTGGTTAAATATCTATTTTTATGCATCATTCATTTCAGAAGTAGTGAAGAAGTCATTTATAATTTTATTGTACTTTAAAGGCTAAGAGCTTTTAAAATTACCCGTTTGTGAAGGATTATTTACCTTAATAATGCAATGAAATGAGAAATAGTGTGTCTTTTCACAAAAATAGTATAATTTATGCTAAGTAATAGTTTTCCTAAAAATTAACGCGACTAAATACGCCACTATCTCTGGAAATTAATATGCCTACTTCAAAGAAGCTTGAAATTTAAAAACATTTTACCTTTAATTGGGAATAAACTCTTATTTGTTTCCGAGTTTTGCTAATTTTGGAAGTTGACCTCGAGTCTGTCGTTTATTCGATAGGTGACAGTGTTTCAACTTACCAAGGTCATTTTATTCAGCCGCTTTAGATTCACCATCTGTAAAGGGATTACCCTTTCAAGTCATCGTTTTGTAATTGACACTATGTTACTCGAAATGCGAATGAGATGTCAGCGTATCAACTTACTCTTTCTGTCTCGCCAAAGGATAGAGGAAAATACATCAGAGTTTGAAAATGCAATGTTATCTGGGTCAGACTTTATCTAAGAGTACCACAAGTAATTTTTGAGCTAATGAGCTTCTCGTACCGCTAAGGATAATAATACCAGTTAACACTGGTGTTATATATGCTTTATCGGTTTCAACACAAAATCGTCATTTGTTTACACAAGCTCTATTTCTTTGATGCTGAAGCGTATGACAGAACTTTGTTAATCTTTGGGAAGTAAAGCCAATTTCATTTTCCGTTTGTCTAGTTGGCAGCCAAATCAACAAACCTTTGCCTTTATAAGGGGATTCCGCGAACTAGGTCCATCTTTACAACTTAGTCGTCCCAAAGTTGTATGCAGTAGGCGGGTCTATTTCAAATAGAAATCAGTGTTGTTGTAACTATATCTTCGAAATAGCGAACATCACAATCTGTGGTCTGTCTTCAGATAATAAAGACAATCACCAGTCGTAGGAAGTAATACTAGTGGTTTTATTGTCCTCTTGCTTTATTGGGCGCAAATTCTACTTTTGTACCATTTTCCTGTACTTATTACATTTTTGTCACCAGGGCCATTATGCAGCTTCCTGAAATAGTGCTCTAGAAGAATTTGTATTAGCAGTAAAGTTCATCCCAAGAAGTACCTTCTTGAATACATTTGCATGAATTGTTTATAATTCATATTTTACCTACTTTAGAACATATTTTCATACTAAGATTTTGGTTAGAAGGAATTTCATCAGCAATCCTATTGTGTAAACATATTTAACCTTTGAGGGTTCCAATGTGAACAAGGCCTACGAATACACCCGATATTTTAGGAAAGGCTCGAATTATTTCGAGAAGCTTAAAATACAACATTCCGTAAGGCTAAAAAACCAGTGGCGAGAAACAAGAATTCAAAAATCTTGAAAAGATTCCTTTCGCTATTAGAAATGAATAGGTCGATAAACAGTATACACCGATCAAAAGAATATAACAAAAATTGGAAAAAGCAATTTAGCCGCCATGCGAATATCAAATCCTTTAAACTGAATTTTTGTAATTTCATGGTAAAATTTAACTGAGATAATTATTCTGTTAAGCATAAAAAATATAAATAAAACCGCAATCTTAAAGCAAAATTGGCCCACCAAAAATAAACCAAATAATACCTTCATTTCTATACTTCAACCAGAGAAGAGTTTCTATCGATTCACTTGAAAGATATTAATGCCTCTTCAAGACTTGCAGCCCGTTGTTCACCATATGCTCTCTGGTGCACCGTGAAAAGCGTACAATGTATCATTGCGACATAATTGTAGTAAACCTCATTTTATGCTTCCCTATACAATGATGATTTATGTTTACAACCATACAACTGATATACCAGTAGTTAATGGACCTCTCACATAGTTAATTCGATCGATAGCTTTTTACACCCTAATTACTTTGCCATGTTAGTACTCTAATTTTTGTACAATTAAGTAGACATTACTTTGCCTCCTATCTCCACCAAAGATATATCAGTGGGTTTTAACATTCTTCAATGTCAATTTGAACCACAAAATTTCTTATAATCACTTTTTTTTGGATAGCATTATCTATTTTGGTCCGAATTGACAACCCATGTTCGCGACATTGTGTGTTCAAAATTGTCCACGTAAAAGGTCGTGCAAAAGGATTTTGTAGTCAGAATTCTCGAGTTAATAGACTGAGAAAGTGTCAGAGCAGCTTGTGCGCAATATTCACAAGCTGTTAAGAATTACCGATGGAATATGAATCGCATCATAATCTTTTCCGCAATTGATGAAAAGAATCCATTCACCGGAATTTAAAATGGCAAAAGTGTGGGTGTAAAATCCTGAACTAAAGTGTTATATGGGATTTCCAAATGAATGTAATTATATTAATGAAAATGCCTTTAAGTTAATGGAAGTCGGTCTGTTTTTAGAATTTACTGGAAGGCGTTTAAAAATAATCTGGTCCAAAATTTTATTAATGAGGACATTAAAAATGCCACAATAAGGCGTAATTTCGGTGGTAATAAGCACTCGTTAATGCAAAAATACTAGGGCATCAAATTAAGTACCTAAGAAGTGGCAAAAAACCACCTTTGCTTAATTGGCTAAAGCTCAATTTACCAATACTACTAGTGAAAGCTACCACAGATGGAAATGTAATATCGCATTATATCTGTGCGAGAATACAATACAACCGCTACGCAGAAAAGTAGTGGAGATGGTGAACCCAATAATTAAATTTACTATTATGCCTTATTTAAAGAAATGATTCACTAAATCTGAAGGCTAAGATACCTTACTTGCTCCCAGAGCAGAAACGAATATTTATAGTCTGTTTTCATAAGCATTAAGATTAAAAAAACAAATCATTTGGTCAGCTAAAAACTTGTGCATTATCTTTACATAGTGAATAAGACCCATATATTACCCGGAGCCACAGCTGAGTGGCAGTTTATTTTGATATACACACAGTTCTCTATATGTGGCATGTACTGATAAAAAAAGACTTGTTGAATTTATCCTTAAGGAATGCTGACCGCTTGACCAAAATTGCCCATTTTAATGAAAGATACAGAAGGCTGATTCAATGGCATTAAGAGTTTTGAGAAAAGCACACAAAACTATGCTCAATTTCTTTTAGCAAAATCTTAAAAACAGAGGGCAAACTTTCACAGGTGGCTGCCAATATGTAACAAATCACTATGCTGTCTGAATGTCTTTTTTGTCAGACACTGACATCAGTTTCATTTGAATTGGGACCATTTGAATGAGCATTCTTTAGGCCAAACCTTGCATGGATTATGCTGCCGCAGGTACCATTCAGCTTTGCATTTCTACTCTAATACTTGATTTGTTTTTAATTTATAAATAAACCCAAATGCAGAGGAATAAAAAGCTACTTATATTCCAGACGTTACCTAGTTGCAAAACATGTCATGGTATATTTCAATTCTGATGATCCAAAAACATTTATTTGCATCTCTTTTAACACTGAAATGCTAGGTATTAAAAATAGTAATAGTGTAAGTTTGGTGGAGAGAGCAGATTTTACTACAATGGATCCTGCCAAGTTTATTGCAAAACTTTTTAGGATGAAATATTATTGCCCAAGGCCAAACTAGTCAGACGCTTTTTTCTGCACTGGTGACCTATTTCAATTCTCTCAGATTGCCGCTGATAGTCAATTTTCCGACAGATATCAACACGCCTCCCTGTGCGTTGCACAAATGACTTCATTGGGGGAGGTGTGATTCACCGTCACACATGTATGTGTGCAGTTCGCCAATTCAAAGTAGACTTTTGACTTCAGTAGGGGAATCTGTTACACTAGGAAGACATTAAACCTTTTAAAGAGGGTCGCACACTGGAGTTAACTGAAGCTTAAACCGTGCACGATAGTCGGATGATTATGCATTCAAGAAATGCTGAATTTATTTTTGCATTGTAAATTTTAAAATAAGCACCATCAGTAACATTAATGCGTTTTAATCAAGTAACTCCCCGGGAATAGAGAGTGTGCACTCTTCTGAATAGTTTCTTGACGCGATGAAACTAAACTGGAAAATTTTTATTGAATTTTGATTTTAAGGGTAGTTTAATGTAATCCACAAACTACTTATCAGGTTTTTGTAAAATCCTGCTATATATTAATGAGCTAACTGGAAATTAATTTATGGTTTATTTTACCAGTATTGGCCGTCAATTTAGGTTTTGGGTACGTAAATACAAATAAATACATAACACTGAATCTGTGTCTCGTCTTTTATACAATCTTCAACTGAATGTATCAGGTTGAACATTAAGTCTGTGGACACGATTAAAGGGGTTAGTTGGGTCAATGCGATGACCTTTACAAAGAGCAGACGACCAGCCCTAACACGGTCATGTGGTTGCTAAAAATCAGCTGTAGTTTTTCCCCTTTGTATCTAGAGATTAATGGAGCAACCCTGCATGTAACAGTTTTAGTGTCGAAAGAATAGCATGGAGTCGAGTAATCCCATAAAGAAAATTGGACAATTTAAAACGAGTCCATCTGTTTTGCGCCTACGTTCAACCGTGAAATGCATGTCTAACCCTCAGCTACCATCGTTGATTTAGGTAACAAAACAATTAAGTTTAATGCTTGACTAAGTAAAGGGAATCAATAGCTACTTATTACAAATTTTAAGGGTATCTTGGAGAGCCATGTATTAGTAGAATGACCTGTCTGTTTTTATGCTCAATGTGATCTGCCTGCTTCATAAAACTAAAAGAGGAAAAAATATTCCTGCTCATAATGGAACCATTCTGATTTATGCACGGATGTCGATAAATGACAAATTCTCTGTAGGGGATCCCTACTCATTCTTTATCCAATTTAAGAGGAATAATTTTTGTACCTAAAGCTTGAACACGTATATCGAATGATCACGTATCACTTCTCTTTTTATTTTAATAATTGTGTTGTGTTGTATCGGTGATTAATCATTAACTACGCCTAAAATTTTACCTCAAAATTATAGAATTCATCCCTGAAGTCACAAGTAATTTCACCAGCGAAACGAAAGGATACCCACAAGGTGTCCGAAGGCGGCTCAAGGATGTTCAAGAGTTCCAGTCGGGAAAGTTCAGACAGTGGAGCAACCACCTCGAAAGCAGAGCGAGTAAAGAGGCCGATGAATGCTTTTATGGTGTGGTCGCGATCGCAAAGGAGGCTAATGGGTCTTGAAAATCCAAAAATGCACAATTCGGAGATCAGTAAGCGCCTTGGCTCTATGTGGAAAGCTCTTTCTGAGGCTGATAAGAAACCTTATGTTGAGGAGGCGAGCAAACTTCGGGCACGACATATGGAAGACTACCCAGACTACAAGTATCGACCACGTCGAAAGCAAAAGCAGCATCACTCACCGCAGATTTCTTCTAAACAACCAGCCATTGCTCATTCGACCAACCGACTGACACCTCTCAAGGCAAATCCTCTGTCCTATGACTCTTCTAAGGTTCCCCAAAAATTCACATCACCAGCTCTACCACTACAGCTGCCGACTTACGAATCCTCAAATGACACAGATTCCCTCATTCTGCAATATCGACCAAAAGTACAGGAAAGGGATATCAGCGAAACCTATTCCTTTGAGGTCCCAACGAAACCCTATTTTAATGGGATTGTAATCAACTCTACACCCTGTTGTTATTCCTCAGATCAACATCAGAGCATTCCGTATGAGTACTCCTCCTACTCCGAATCCAGTACAACCCCAATGGATTTTTTTAATCCTCCTGAGCCTCAGATGCAAACATTTGTTGTGGAATACGCCGGGGTACAAGAGTCACCACAGTACCCAATTAATCCCTCTAATCTACTGGTCTCAGCACCGGCACAACCACCTCCACCCCCACCTCCTATATTTCCTCCGATGGCTCTTACAACTGATTTTGATCAGACAGCATCATATCGTGATTGTAATCGGAGTTCAGCCGTTGATAGGAATATCACATGCTACTACGAATATAACTTGGCGGAAGGAGGTGGAAGTGCGGGTGGGGATGGAGCACTAGTGGAATCGTTCGAAGGCTTGTCACCGGATGTGGCAGTTCTCCCTTCGATGAGTCACATGGCCTCCACCCTCCGATTAGGCAGCACTGATCCGGTTACCATAAGTCACTCCACCCCACGGTGTCTAACTCCCGCACCCTACTTCCATCCCCACGGATCCGAATGTTTAATACCGCAGCAAAACGACTTGGGTCTGCAAAGCTTCTTTGAGGACAGCAGTTTCTGTGCACGGGAGAACAGATTTGCGCAGTACGGTTTTCCCGAAAGTGTTGTTGATCTCCAGTCCTGAAGTCGCACTTCCAGATATCCTTCTATGTTGTAAAGCAATGTGTATTTGAACGGCATAGTCACACACAGAAGCAAACTCACCCACACACGTACCTGTAATGTCAGCAACCGTATTTGTGATTTTCTGATCCAACCCTTCATCCCCTTTGCGTTTGATCAACTTTGTACACAGGTAACTGGTCTAGAAGACGACTATATTAATTACATTGAATGAAAAAATAATGGTCTTTGAATCCATAGTGTAGACCAGCAAAATAAAATAAAAATAAAAACAAATCCGACAGATTAATGGCGGCTTTTCTGGAAGAAAATTTATGGTTACGTTTTGAATTTCCTCATCAGGCATCGGAATATTAAGAAACCGATGTTCACTGAAAGCCGGTATTTACCGTGCAACCGTCTAAGGTTCTAAAATGGAGAACGCAAGATGATGGATTGAACATTGAGATGCTTATAATATTTATAAGAAAATTTAGATTATTCTTGGTGCTATGAACTGTTGCTAAACTGAGTTGGAGTAACTCATTTATATTTATTGTATATTGGATTCCTTTCTTATAAGTTTGGTGGAATAGTTACTTAGAATATTCTTCTTCCATCACCAAAGAGAAATCAGAAAAACTTTATGCACAAAATTCTTTCATCAAAACTACTGAAATGCAACGATGTTGGAATTAGCCTAATCGTTTAAATTTTTTAAAGTACAAATTAGTGGAAAGCGGATTGTTAAGCATTACCTGCCGTAACGTCATATTTAATGGAGACTTCGTCGATTTTGTTATTCTGGAAGGTCAAACTGAGGCCACATCAGGTTCCTAAACGATATTTCTTGACTAAACGGCCATTTAAACTAAACACGTTAAGCCTCCATTCAAAACTCAAAGGAAATTCTGTTTTGATCGTAGGGGTGAATTGATTCGGAAGTGTTTTTTACTTAACTTACTGTAGTTTAAATGATTGGAGTGTCATATTTCTCAAATACATCCATAAAGTAGAGGTGGCATCGCCTTAAACTGCTCGCAAAAGAAGTTATGAGCGATCACAGTTTTTCTTCAGTGGTTACATTTTTTTGAATGACTAGCAAAACGATAAAGTAAATAGGCTTTTAAGCATGCACCTGGCTCCAATTAGCTATATATTAACCTAAAATGCAAAATAGTGGCTCTCTCAATGTGTCTATAGAATTGTGGATCCAATGCCTTTTTACCATGTAAGCCTGGGAACTGAATGCACTGCTTTAAGATCAAAACACTTCCTTGCATCGCCCTGCTTATTCGGTACATAGTCGTTCTATCAATCTCATTTATTACTTCTGGTATCACCATGTAATCATAATCCACTGGTATGCGTAACTATAAAAAATTAGATACATAAGAGAGTTTTGTTTTTGCAGTCAAAAAACCTTCCATCCTTCGCTTTGAATATGAATGGACTGTATCTATTGTTATTGTTCATATTTGGAGCTGTTCAACGTATTACTATCTTCGTATACCAGCGCGAAGCCATTTTTAATTAATTAGCCAATTTAGACTGCGGTGAGCTACAAAATTGATGAACGGAGTGCAAAAGTTAAGTAGTATTTTTGACAAATCTTGGAATCATGGTGACTGTGCATTGGCTACTACAAATTAAAAACGCCTTAAACTTAATGAAATGTCAGTTCACTCCATGTCAAGCCCATTAATCAGCTTTTCCTTCACTTCCAGTTTGACAGAAGTGACACTGGACCAAGGTCAAACCAATTTGTCCCAAAAGCCAAGGGTGATACCATAAGTTTACACTTTTTCCATGCACTTTTACAGCTATTTACACAGAGGCACTTTAAGCAGCATTTAAAGTCAGTAAGTACATTGCCTAAAAATTGCTTAATTGATAAGATTTCAATCCAGAATAAGATATTAGAGGATCTTATGGGGTTGAAGCGGCGTTCTTTAAAATGACCCAAATGAATTTGAAGTGTTAAATTTCTTTAATTTACGCATGGTTAGACCAAAATATCTTTTTATTGCTTTATTCCCCTCAATTTATGCAATGGTGTAACATATAAGCCTGAATTTGTGTTCAGTGATATCTTGCTAGACAAATAGCTTTTGTTTCATTAACTTCCCTGTTTTGAATTTATGCTTTCACCGAATTTCCAGATTTACCCTTAATTACATTGTTCTCAGTTAAGCTATCTACGGGTTTTGTCTGTTAAAATCCTTAAGCATATGAAATAAAGAGGAAAAATTATTATGAAATGTTCAGTTTATCAAGTACAAGAGATTTGACGACCCTCCTTCTACTCAAATAACAATCATACGAAATGCATCAGGAAAGTGCATTTTGTAAGACCTAGTTTGAGGTATATGTAAGTATTTTTTGTGATCCTACGCAAAAAATTTGACCAAAATACAGCAATGCGACGATTTCCGTTGCAAGAATTCTTGCCCTGAAACCAGTGTCATTTATTTTTCGTAAATCTCTACCGTAAGCGACGACTTCACACATTGTCTTCTTTTGAAGCTCTAATAGTTAGTTACGACAGACGGTGGATTTTTCGGTTTCTACTTATTTGTTCACTGTTTTGTGGCTCTAGTCACTTGCAGATCTAGATTAGCATAATGACATTGCATAGACGGATCCGGCTATTTAAGGTGAAGTTGTTTCATTGCGCCAACGTACAAAAATAATTGATGACCTATTGTAGAAAATTACAGGAAAATTTTCAATCAAAATGAATGCTTTTGCCTCTTATTTTGCTGCATAATTCATTATCATGGAGGATATATAAAGAAATTAATCATTTATGCAAGCAATTTTCATATCAGAGATGCTAATCGCACCTATTTTTGCTAAAATTAGCCAAAATGGCAAGGACTTTGGCGAGTGTCAGTGGGGGCGCCTGAAGCAACTATGAGGAGACAAGCATTTTTTGGAAAAAATGATAATACGCAATCACCTAAGATTCTTTCATTAGGGAGATTTAAATGAAAATTCAATTTGTTGTTGGTGAAGAAAAAATGAAGTGACTGAAGCTAGTTCAACATCAACCTCTCGCTTTTATCATTGCTGTGACCAAACCTAAGTGACAGTAGTTCATCAAATATAACGTATGCAATGGGATGCGATAATTTTCAGGTATCATCTAGACCATTTAGAATTTCTGACCACTCTTTTCTTTCATTAGCCTTATGTTCCACTTTTATGATCCATTAGGTACTGTTGGATCCTGCCCACCAAAAACCATTGTGAATTATGGTATTTCATTCAACCTTTTTCTGATAATTGATGCAAATATATACAAACCAAATTTTTCATTGTCTAGTTGAATACCACTAGTAGGAGGATGCAAAATATTCCCACCCCTTTTTAGCTTGTCGCCTAAATTGCAACTTACATGTTCACCTACAGGCAAATCAAAACGCACTGTATCAGAAAATCGACTGGCCGAAGAGCGTTGGCTAAATCACAATTGCTAGCCAGATTGACTAGTTCGTTAGTCATGTCTATGTAAGCCAGTACCGCGAGGGTTGTATTGTCTTCTGCGGCGGGAATAATTTTGGTGAGGGGATGCTGAGGTTGAGATAAGTGCTTCAGTCGCGCCTCCTCCCGCCCCTACTCTCCCTGTCTCCGTTTCGTTTAGAGGAAAAAAGTTATTGCAGTTCCACAGAGTAGCTCCGGAAACCGCCAAATGTCGATGAATTTGATGCCACGAGGAGATAGTTACAACTCGTTGTCATGGTGTTGTTGGGCCTCTATTGTCCTCGGATTAGAACCAAGGCGGACAGCAGGTTGGGAGGGAGAAAGGGGTTAGGTGAAGCGAGGTGGAAAGGAGAGAAATAGTGGGCCGAGACACGTGGCCACCTTCTGTACAAAGATCGTAAACAGACCGTGTCCTTGGAAAAATGCGGCTTCCAAGAGGAAATAAGAGAAGTGTGATAGTCAGGAATCGTAAACCATGAAGAGCTAGATAATCCTAGAGAAGGTATTTAATCGCTCACAAAAATCTTGACCACCCGAGTGGAGCTTCTTACAGTTTCCCTTTTGAACTGTCTAATTGGCTGTCAAAGAAATCCACAAGTTTTATTATCATAGCCAATTTAAAGTCTTCAAAGCGCTGCAGGGTAAAATCTTGCTGTCTTGGTTTTGCTTTCAGAATCACTTAACTAATGACAGTGAATGTACGTCGTCTTTGGAACATTTAATACTTTAAGGTCAGTTCAGAAAAATTGCCACACACTTTTCACAAGTTGGTAACATTGTAGGATTATAATCAAAAATTCCACTGCATGACTTACTATTTGAAGACAAATTTGTAGTAAATATTGTAAAGTAGTACTTAGGAAGATCTTTAGAATGCTTTTGGTAGACAACCATAGTCATTTTAAGTAGGTCACTTGGCAAATTATCTTGTCTATCCGTGATACAAAACCAACAAAAAAAATGCATATTAACTATCCTTTTACCCTTCTAACACTTTACATGTAGTAAAGTGAACGGGTCATAGCAATCTATGATGAATTTGAGTTTCAGTCTGGGACTATTTAATGTAAATAAGGCTAGATTACTGCCCTGACAAACAGTTAATTTTTTAGAGGTACATCACCACCATAGAAACTGTATCACAATTATGATAGCTAATCCAAAATTCAATGCATTTTACTCTGTCAGACTGGGTTAGGGGCACAGCCTCCGCAAAATAACCATTGGTTCAACATTTGTTTCCTATGTGACGTATCAACCATTCCATGTGCACATACATAAACATATACATAGAACCAGTCCACATAAAGGGTTTGCAATCTCTATGTGTGTGCGTGTGTGTGCGTATCTGTGTGTGTGGAGATCGATGAAAGAGGGGAGTGGAGGGGCAGGGAGGATCATGGTGGTAGATAGGAGGAGGGAGAGAAAGAATGAAAGGCGTTTTCCTGTGCGAGTGCACGTGTGCGTGTGCACCTGAACGCACACCAGGTGCATGGTCCAGCCAATCAGGCGAAAGTGTGCTGTCACTGGCCATGCCAAGGCCATGGTACGCCACCTACGCACCAACGAGCGCATCCAGACATCCCGAGACCAAAGCTAATTGCATCCTTAGAGGGATGTCGACGGCAATCTCCACAGCGCCTGATTCCACCGCCTCAACGTTCGGAAGCATGATTGTTGGGGATCCTCCCCGTTTACTTTCAGCATTAGAAGGGGAAATTACTGTACAGGAGGGTGAGCCCGTCCATTTGGATGTTCGTGTCGCCTCCGATTCGGATGTCCAAATCACTTGGCTCAAGGATGGGAACCCAATCTTGCCTGGTATGTATGAAGCTTTTCAAATTAAGCGAACTATTTCCATTTCCCCCTATCATTGGTAAGACAGTCTCAGTCTTATTAAAAATTTTAGGTTAGAAGTGATTAAAGGCAATTTTTGATAGCCTTAGGGAAAAATATTTTAAAAAACTCAAATGTTTCAACCGGTAATTTTGATGAAACCATAGGCCATTGGGAACTACTTTCATTAGTATGAAATGGGAGCAAATTTAGCCTTTCATAAAAGGAATTTCTGAAATAAAATTTTGTGCCAGAAAAGGAGCTAAATTATTTTTACAATGCACTAAATGTTACTAGCCAGTTGTTCTTATAACGACAAGAAGTTCCATACAATATTCATTTTATCCAATTCATCGAATAAATTTTACACCACATTTCTTTTGCACGGCAGTCTTAAAACTTTGATGGCACTTGGCTTTGGTGGAAATACTAGGCGTACACATTTCGCGTACCTAGCTTTTGCCCTTTCTTTCCACATCATCCAATTTATAGCGAACCTTACAAAAAACTAGTCCGCGTCCACGCTATACCATGATTAATTAAGAAGAGCAATAGGGCTTCCGGGCTAATATGCTTGTGAAGTCGCCTAAGTCACCAACACTACTTCTCACTCATGCACCAGGAAAACACTCCTTTAAGCTTATGAAAACACGAAGTAAAGTACCCTTTTGGCAGATAAGCGCACGAATTTTAACCCTTTGCGCAACGTATCTGATTTTGCAGATTATGGAAACAAGGACAGCTGAAAGCCAGGTCAACGGAACATTTTATCTGGCACATCTTAGTTAAGATGATTACCAAAGTTGTTTCAGTTTTTCATTCATTAATTAACAAGACTTTTAATCTTCTGTTGCTAAGTTTCTTGTTTGCTCATGACCCACTTAGAAAATCAAACATTATTTTGGTCACTAAATCGTTTGCTATCAGTACACTAAACTAGCAAAGGCGGTGAATGAGACGGTATTTATAAAAATTCCACCAGTTAATTAGTACTTGGGTTTAGGAAATTTCTTGGTAAAAAGCAGGCGGAAAATAATATTTTTAAAGTGTCTCAATTTTGAAAATAAAACGCCACTTTCTACTGCCTTTTTGCATTTTGATACAAATAACTTTTAAGTGAGTGGGATATTTTCTCACCAGACTTACTTTGAAATGACTGTCTTTAGAAAATCTGCATGATATTCTAAGACGATCTAATACCTATAAGATAATTATGCTGTTGGGAATCCCAAAGTAACGCAAACTACTACTTGTGTCAAGAGGACCATTTAAGACTCACCATATTATCTGTAATTACCATGTAGTGTCTTCGTTGAGATGTGTCTAATTGTCAAACATTCGCCTAAATCACGATTGCTGGCAATTTCTTTTTAGGCATTAGGTAGTTGCGTTTAATGAGTGTGATACTTTTTTTGCATTGTACATTTGAAAACCAGTAACATCAAGAATGAAACCATACTGCTGAAAAATTGTCTAATTTGAGTTGATAAATGAATATTTAGGTCCTTCCTAAAATACAATAACTCTTTTTGCGTTCAGATAATGAAATTTTAGAATTGATCAGTCAGTTTAATGTAAGCAGACTTATATAATCGTTTTCCCTTAAATATGAACTCACAGGAGTCTTTACTATCCTTTCTGAAACATGAGTGCCTAGGTGAACACTGATTTTATTCCGAACCTTTCAGTTGCTTCTGCCTTACTTGTGCAGTACTTGCTTGAAGTATGACAATATGTCCATATTACTCTGCGCAATAATATGGCTGAAAAGTGAAAAGCGCAGGATGTGTAAATGTTTGGTTTTACTTTAGGACAATATTGGACAACGAATTCCTCTGTGCATTGCCTGTAAGAGGTGCACAGATATTTCAGTCCACTCCCTTATTCCTCAAATAGCATCAAAATGTCCCCGTTAACTTTATTGGCAATTTTCTACTTTCAATTGTATTTTCGTTTTTAGGTTCCAGAATGCATGATGCATTTGACCGCGGCTATGCCTGCTTGGACATTGAATATACTTACCCCGAGGACACTGGCTTGTATTCGGTTGTGGTGAGGAATCGTTCTGGCGATGTTCAAGCAAATCCTGTTCGAATTAGGTGAGTCTTCGCCTGCTCTAAATAGCTGCTGATTTGGGGTGCCCGTAAGAGTCCTAATGCGCAAGGTAGCTAGGGTGTGTTTAAATCACGCATATCCTTTATCTTTGGGTTCAAACGTGTTGGAGTATTATCTAAGAGAGACTTTATGATCCTTTTATATGCCTGACAAATATTTGGCATCCGCCTTCGGTAAAACGTCACTGAACAATAAGCAATGATGGATATTTTGTAACCGACTGGACAAAATATGTTTTGATTTTGTACTTTGTGAATATTGGAGCTCACCTTGTACACGTGTAGCCACGGGCTGCTAAAGTCACTTTAGTTTATTCCCACTAAATTTTAATTATGATTTCTTCAAAGTCCCAGGTGTAGCATGACATTATCGAAAAGATTTGGATGCACTTATTCGGTAAACCGCATTTCTGACGTTGTTGTTGACTGATTCTTGGATGCAATACAAATATGCCCTACTGCTTCTCAGCATGCTTTAGATGTTCTTTCACTTCTCTCCCTTTTTACCGCGCTTGGTTTTAACCTAGAGTTTCATGGACTCAAACGAAGTCTCTATCATTCGGTTTTAGCAGTGCATCAACCTTCGTGCAGACTAAATACACGCTTTCACAGAACATTAGTCAATATGGTATTTATGATGTCCAACTCCTTCGCTAATAAGTTCCATTATCACAGCCTTGGTGTCCTATTGTTTTAGTCATCATTAACTTATTGGTTACGGTCACGATATTCCAAAACTAGAAATGCAATAGGCCAAAGACCATAGACAGGTTGCATCTAATTTAGCACGTCAAACTAGGCATATCCCTTTGCTACATGATTCGGTCCAACTACCTGTAATAAACCGATAGGAAAACTAGGCACATACTTTCCCACCTTACTCTTATTAGTCTTTATTAGTATTTAATTGATAACAAGTCCGGGCAAGTCCCTCAGTCTTCTTAAAGCGAGCTTTGAAAATCACATTTACTAGCGTGATAGCTGAGGAGAAGCAAGAGTACGAGACAGTTGAGATGCAAAACCATGCCTATGAGACAATGTCCAGCCTCGATAGAGGCGCCGAGCACGACGCGGTACAAATGGAGCCACCAAGCTTTAGGCAACCTATCTCCTGCAACAACCCAGCTGTGGCCGAAGGCGAGCATTTGCGTTTTATTGGCGAGGTTGCCCCGGCCAAAGACTCTACCCTCCAGGTTGAGTGGTTCAGGAACGGAGAGCCTATTGTCATCGGTAAGCCAACGACCTCATGTGTAACTCGCTCTTCATGCAAACGCTTCTAGTGCATTAACTCACTCTACGAGAAAATCAGTATCTTAAGACACTCTGAGAGAAGAAACTACTTTGTTTAGGGATATTGGGCCAATTTAAATATTTTAGCGTTCCATATTTTACCGCTGCATATAACTGTTAGTTTCCTGGCTTTTGAAAGAGTAGGTAATTGGGCTTTTAAAGTGGACTATTTCGGCACAAGCAGCATTTAGGGAAGTGAATTGGGCAATTCGGATCGAATGTTAATTTTTTGACCAGAATCAGCTTGATGGAAAATCTGGCAAGGCTGAAGAAATGCATTCACCTCCGGTAGGTATTGGGGTCATCTATTTAGCGCACATTCGGAGAACACATTTATAATAAATGATTCTACTAGACAAGAGTGCTTTACCTACATGCGCAACCGTTTACTTTATAAAATTACGCTGTTGCTACTGGAGTTTTGTGAACCTTGATATGCTAGGCCATTTGTACTCAAGTTTCCATTTCTTATAACGTGGCTATTTTCGTTGTAGACTTGTCATTATTGCTCAACATTTAAGCCAGTTACAATGACTACAATTTGAAATCATGTAGATACTTATGGATTTTCGTTAAAGCATTGTGTTCATCACATATGTTTAGAATTCAACTTGGGTTTTGCAAAAGTAAGTTCACCAAAATAGTGTAAACACCTCCTCATCAATATCGGCAGGCAGTAACGTAATAATGCTGTATTAATAACCAGAAAGCAAATGTTTTTCAAGCCAATTTGCTCCTCAGTTCCCAATTCTCTATCTCACGACTGTTTGAGAAATTCCTTGGTTAGTATATAATCGTATACAGTTCTGTTTACTTCGTTCAAACGAATTTTTAAGAGAATGAAACTATGTGTCTGCTTTAAAAATAGTGGAGTAGTGTCCAACTATTGCGAATAATAAGCGATTTTTGGAGTGGCTAGTAAACTTCCTCTATTTTTTTTTAAAAACGTTTCACTTAAGCTGTCAAATCCTGGTTGATACAAAATATTCAGTAAAAATCCTTTAAGACTTAACGAATTTGTCATAAAATACATCGCGCTTAGCGGTAATCATCTCCAAATGTAAACAAACTTTCGGTAAGTGCATGAAGTCAATAATTTTATGCACCCAGGAGGCTTTTGCATGGTGTATTGGGGAGGATTGGGGCAGAATTTAGCCATTTCTATAAACAAATCTTCTATCAGAGGAAGAAGGGTTATTCATTGCTCTTTTGCTGCTTCGACAGTTGAGTCACCATATTTGCTATTCCTGCTGTGTCCGGCCAGGCCGGTTGGAATTCCACGCAGTGCCAACATGTCCGAATATAAGTGATCAGGAGACACGGGCATGAGTCATCCCATGGGGCGACCTTTTCAAGCCTGTGGACAGCAAGTTAAATGAAATCCTGTGTTTGACAGAAAAAAACTTAAAAAAAAAACCGGTAGCATCTCGAAACACTTGGATTCTATTACCTGACAGCTAATGTGCATTCCACTGATCTTCGTTAGCATATTTGCTTCAGCATTATTGAAGCTCACTATCAAATGGAAGAAGTGTTTGCATGTGCACTTAAATAGAAATTTTAAGATTCCGATGGCGTGGAATTAATAAAAACTAGAAGCCAGTGGATGCCTTGGGGAAAGTGATTAACTTCGTGCCAGTGTGCGAACTTCTTGCATCCTAAATATTACTCTTTGGCCATACCAAATTGCAAACTTAGTCGTCAATATTTGATGGCTGTTTGCTAGTGGGGAACAGATATTTAGTATCTTTAGATGATCTACGATGTATACCAGAAAGCTATTCGGTATAAACTACGTTCCCCATTAATTTCGCGCTTTGACAATTACTCCTTAATTCTTTTAAAACTCTCACGTTTTAGTTAAGTAAACTATTTCTTAGTTTTGAAAACTGTAGTGGATCCAACGTTGACAGTGTGTATACTCTGCGTTATTCATGTTGTTATAAATGGTACTCTGGATTCAGATATTTTATGATGGGTTCTGGTTTTATTACCCCTATGCAGGGAGTCGCTTCAGCAGCATGTTCGATCGTGGCATGGTTGTGCTAGATATTGCTTACTGCTACCCTGAGGACAGCGGCTCCTATGTCTGCGTTGCTTCCAACAAAGCTGGTCGTGTCGAGAGCTCACCCATTTCCCTCACGTAAGTTAATTCCTATATTCCTACAAAAAATTAAAACGAGCAGGTTATTCAACAGTTTATGAATTAACAGCCATCTTCACAACAGCCATACTTAGAACGCAGAATTCCTATATATTGCTAATGAAAACACTAAGCCTGCAATTTGAAGACCATCAATCACTCACATCTCCTTGCAAGTATATTCCAAGAACTGCTAAACTACTGGATGCTCAAGATAGCAATTTTCATAGGTACCATGAACTATAATTGCTTAGCTTACACAATTTAGTAATGATTTGGATTAGAGTAGTTACTCCCTGTGAAAATAAAAGATTTCCTACATTGACAAATATTGTAATGCAAACTCTGACAATGTCGACTACTATTAATGAGAAAATATTAGCAAAGTGAAATATTTTTATATTATAGCTCCTAGGGCATTTCTGAAGGCGTATTGAAGCATATCAATCTTAGACCAGATCTATTCTGTACTTACAGAGGAGTTGGGAAATTGTCAGCGTGAATTGCAGTGAAAGGTCATCATTACAATGGCATGATAACTAAACTGTGGAAACTGAAGTGCTCCTGTTATTACATGTGGAAATAAAATAAATATATAAATCCAATTGAAACCATTTCGACGGTCTCATAGTCTGCATTCCACTTTTCACAGTTTAATTTTTCTGCAGTATTTTTGACCGCAACTTTCGCAAGCTAAAAGCCAATTATTATGGCTGCGCGAATCTTATTGGCTCCAATAGAGCGATAATCGTGTTTTTTTATTGGTTAGTCGCTTGCGCATCTCATGCGTGCGTGCATGAACAAGTAAATGTGCTTCGACAGTAGCCGAGACTTGTTTAGACGGAAGGCGGAAAAAAGGAGAAAGGGGAAGGGTATTAGAGGGACCAGCGATGCAGATGCGAGGGGTCACAGTTGTAGGGTGGGGTGGGAGGAGGCAAAAACAATGACGCGTTTTGAAGCACGTACGCATGAAGCGTGAAGAGTTGGTCATGGACGACTCGTAAATGCAAATTTGTTGAAGCATTACGGGCTTTATCGTGACATTGCTAAAAAATTTCATAGAACATAGATGGAAAGGGCTTCATGTCGGCAAAATGACCGCTTCCTATGTGTAACAGCGGCCTTATTTTAAGGAATTTGTTTTTAGGAATGACTTAATGAATTTTTCACACCGTCTAGAAAAGCACAGCTGCTTCATATTTCAAAAGCACTTTAGAATTCACTAGCGCAAGATGTGAGTGGAAATTTTGATTAGACATACCAAATCAAGAAATTAAATACAATTGTGAAATTCATCACGGATTTCTAAAAATTTCGGCTACAACGCTATGGTAGTTTGAGCCGGGACCTTATCTTCACTTCTGTGTCAACTATCGATTCGTGATAGTATTTTCAAATTCTTAAATTTTCATAAAAAATATGCTAAATAAGTCATTTCATTTCACGGTTATGTTCAGCCTATCAGAGAAGCATCATACCTTTTTTTAGTCTTACTTATAGTTAAATTCTGTGTATCGTTGCTCAAAACCGCAAAAGTGCAAGCAAGTGTGGAGCATTCCCTAACACACCCATGAATGTGTAAGATTTGGATTAAGTAAATTCATTTTTCCGATTGAAAAGTTTTGATGCACACTACCATATCCCGTGGACAGCTCGTTTACGCCTAAACTATCGAAGGGAATAGATCGTTAATAATTTGACTCAGTAAATTTTATCTTCCTAATAATGTATACAAAACGAGTTTTCTCACAGATCTTAGTGACCAGACACATTTATAAAATCTTAAAGACAGCAGATCGGTTTGGATAATAAAAGTGCCCCAAAAGGTGCTTATAAAGAAACAACTAGTAACAAAAACCCACAGTAAAGTAGTTCAACTGTTCAGGAGTACGCAGTTTGAGTAGTACTTTGCTAAAAATATAGCGTTCTTTTGGGCAATGCGAAGTAATCTTTGGAACCTCGTCCATTTGATTTAATAAGATGTATATTAAGAAGCTAGATATGGAATAGACATAAATTTATATAAAGAAAGAGACGTAAGTTTACTCAAAAGAATTGGCTTTCAGGTATGAGGCATTATCTTCTTATTCAAGTAAAGTATTATTTTTCAATGAATCAGGCAATCAGAAATCGTATTGGCTAAATCCCATCTTAATAAATAGAAATTAAGAATACTTGGGTGTGCGAGAAGCCATTAATTATCATAATCCTTTGTGAACAGATGTGAGGCTGGTGCTCGAATTGTGACCAACTCCAACCTTACGGAGAGTTCTATCAATCACCTGAAGCAGTTGGATCATCCTGAAGCCGAGTTTGGCGAGTAAGTCCTTTTTACAGCATTGCTTTGACCCGCCTTTGCCGCATATTCTTTGAAACTCATTTGTAGGTGGACATTACATAAAGAGGCGGACAGTAGTGTGGGGTCCAATGTGAAAGAACAGTGAATGCTTTGCCTGAGGAGATATTACACACTTCCCGTTTCCTTTGTGCTGTTTTCTGTCAACCTAAGATATCATCTAAAAAAAGATGCGGGCCGTTAAAACCACTTCACCTTAGCGAATCGAACACATCTACCCCCATGTTGACTTACATTTTGATGGATGTACAAAATCATTTGTTCCACTCTGAATACCAAAAGTTTGTTAACAATGACGATCCAGAATGATGATACTCTGACTCCGTTAATTTTATAGCAGACTAGACCTTCGAACCTGTACTGGACACTAAAATTTGGACAGAATAACCACATAGACTTACGCGGTACCCATGACTAAAAATTAAAACTATATTTAAAGACTGGAATTACTTGATTTTTAAATAAACTTCCTCAGAACTCTACTTTCCTAAAACGTTGTCTCTCGAAACAATAGCCCAGGCGTTCATACCTCCGTTTCCATCTTGATTTCATTTTCTACCTGTCAATCACTTCTTAGGCAATTTTAATGCTTAGAAAAGTGCTGATTACTTAGAAGGTATCAAAGGAATGAAAAGGATGAGGTGACATTTGATCCTTTTTATCCTTAAGTACAAATCTTCTACGGGTAACTTTGACAGTATGAAGTTTCTCTTTGTAAAATAGAACTTTCTTATGTCTGGTTGATTAGTCCTATATGCTTCTGAGGGAAAAGTTTACTCTAGTATTTGAGTCGTATCAAGTAGATGTCAGCTGCAATCGTTTGTCCTTTAGCAAGTGACCAACTCCGTTCCTAGTCCACCACACGCATTCCCACGTGAATCGCAGTCTCTTCCTAGAAGGGTGTCATGAGTGGTGAATCGTTTGGGAGTAACCCATATTGTTTTTTTTTACTTGACCAGCATTTATTAAAAAAAGCCACTTCATGCCATGGCAGCAAGTGGTCTAAAACTGTGCACTTTAATAACGTTAAAGTGGAGAACGAATTGGTGGTCTTTGAAGCTTATTATTGTCAATAAATGCATGTTAAACACGTTTGTCTGGCCTCTTTGGTTTTACGACCTTCTCGGTCGATGTAGATCCAAATGGATTGTTTTGTCACTAAGGCCAACGTTAACCAAAATTCATTCATTCATTCAGTATCAGAAGTAGGTCTTGCTGAACGTGATGCATCATTAAGTGATTCCTAATCCAAAAAATTACGCTTCACTTATAGCATTTCAGGGTAGCACATTCGGCTACTGGACTTCCTCTAAATGCTCTAGAATCAATTATATAAGTGCGATCTTGGAACAGAGTTATACTCGGCGTGTAATGTTGGTAAGCTCAAATCACGTCAAGTCTAAATGACATCTGATAACGGATCAAAGTAACAGCAAAATAAAGTAAAACACACTGAATGATGCCGATAGGCTGCCAATAATCCGAGCTTCTTAATTTAAACAAACTATAATATTTCACAATCATCTGCAAGTTTTAAGCTATTGAAGCTAGCTCCACCAAAAGTAAGATTATTTTTTTGGTAAACTAGTGGGTGGTTCACCCGAGGCTAAATCAAAGTTTTGATATTAAAGCATGAATGCTTTACAGGCAATTGACATTCTTGAGTTTAATTATGATATGGAACCTTTGGGCACAATTCGTTAAATAAATTAGATTTATCTACCAATTCTCATTTTTTGATGAAGAATTCTGTAGTAATGCCTGCTACTTGAATTAGAGATGTAAAACATTTCAAGTAACTCCTTCTTCATGTTCACAGACAAAACAAAAAATTGTTATTGATGCTTCCGATGTAAGATGTATGTCCTTTGGTATTGGCACCAGCATTGTGATGTTCCATTCCTCATTAAAAATGTGATATCTGCCAATGCTTCCGGGTAAGAGAAGGAGCGATAACAATGAGCTTGAAGTGACCACACGTTTGCGAGAAGTGCATTTCCGCAGAAAGCTTTTATCTGTTCTTTCGGTGTCCTGCAATTTTCCTTGTACTGTGCAATCATCCATTCGGAATGCATAATTTTATTATCACTTTTAGCGCATTTTAGTGCATGTATACAATTCCACCACTTTATCAAAAAGAGTAATTTGAAATTGGCCCCCATAATTTAACCTTCTACAATTTGAAATAATAGCATTTGGAGGAAAAGAATAACTAATTTTAAATTATATTTGGTACAGATGTAAGAGCTTTATTTTGTTGCAACGAAGGCTCACATGGGTTTGTTCTTTTGCCTGTATCGACAACTACTTTTCATGAACATGCGACGAAGACCCGAAAACGGAGTTACGAAAGAGTCATGCATGAGCAACATCAGAATAAATAGTAAAAAGCAGGTGCTTTTGAAAGAATTAAATAATACACATAAATCAACAACCCAAAAACAACTTCTTGTCTTAAAGAATCACGCATCTACCCTTTAGTCAAAAAATGCCCCAATTATTGGCTATTAGAAATACAACAGTCCTGACATTTCTGCGACTCCAACAATAAATTTTAATTTACTTCAAAAAATTTTCTTTTACGCAGCCCTCATGCAAATCATTGCCCTTTAAGCTTTGTCGAGCACGTGCCTGACCCCATCCCTCCGAAGTTCACAGGGCCGATTGTACCACCGACACTGACTACCGTTGAGACATTGGACGCCTACTTCGAGGTGCCCGTGGACACTGGCAACGGTACCAAGGTCGACTTTGTTTGGTTGCAAAATGGCGAACCCGTTCACTTCGGTAACGCAGCTTTTGCTCAAACAAAGCCTCTATCCCTGTTTTCTCAGTAAGCATACTGCAGCTTCGTTGCAGGTTCCCGCATCAACGGCAAGTTGGAGATGGGTATGGCTAGTCTGAGCTTCAAGTACGTGCTCCCTTCAGACATGGGAGAGTACGTGTGCTGTGTTACCACGGAACACGGGAGAGCGGAAACCCAGTCTGCCGAGCTCGTTGTTGAGACCACGAAGAATCTCATCACGGATACTCAGTTAAAGGAACCGAAAGGTATGCGTCCAGTAGGCCATCTATTTTAGACTGTAGCTGATACTTAATATTTAGCTAGGCATTTTAAAAAGCCTAACTTTAACTTTGCTACTTTTTTATGCTACCAGTTCAGCAATAAAACTTTTATTGGAGAAAGTTGCAATGCACTGCCCTGTTAACATATTTTCATAAATTGAAAAGGTATTAATAAATTTCAAATAACGTTCCCATGCAAACACGTCACATGATTTCACCTCCATCTAATCATCAAATTAAAGTAGTTGGCCCTTTAAATAAAAATATGGGCAATGTATTCGTCGAATATTTCTAGGATTCTGTTATAATTGTTCATGCCTGAATTACATACCTTTGAATTATGTTTACGCTTGTGCGTGTATCTCTTTTCGCTGATTTTCTTTGTCTAAGAAGGCAAAAATATCGTATTTTTACTATACACTATCATTTATTTACCTTATACCAACAAATAGTTGACTTGAATATCTGTATAGAACTTACAAGAGAGGTGTTTGGAAGTTGCAAATTTCAAACAAATGCTTTTGAGCAAAAACTCTTTCAAGGATTCGGATATCAGAAGCCGGGAGCAAGCTGGACACAGCTCGTACAAGTATGGTAGTATTCACTACTCCTAAATATCTTTACTTAATTATGGCAGTGGATTAACCGTGTTTTAAGACTTTTGTTAACCACAAAGTCCATCTCGTTTTGACTGGGATCCCAAAGTCATATGTCTTCGTAGCTGAAGATATTTGGTATTTGATTAAGTTACAAAGAACTTTTTTAGAAATAAAATATATTGTGCTAAACTTGAAAAGTGTTATTAAGCCAAATTACAGTCATTTTCTTATAGATACACTAGAGATGTTAACTGTAACAATCTCTGTCTAATGTGACTAACTATTCAGGGTCTATATTCTAGCATTTACTTTAACAGGAATTTGCACTAATGCAAGTAAATGCACTCCCAAACAACCTGAGATATTTAATAACCAGAACACGTAATGGTCGCACAGGTTTGCAGGCCGTTCAGGATCTGGAGGCGATGCTGAATGCTCCTCGACCCGACAATTTCCAAGAAGATGGACCTGCTGCTGCTCCCACAATCGTTGTTCAGCCCAAACCCGTGGGCAACTGTGCTGAAGACGAGCCAGTGAGCTTTCGTCTTCAGTACGAGCCCTCTAATGATCCCAACCTTGTTGTCCATTGGTAAGCAAGTATGCGAGCGGTTAAGTAAAGTTCTACTTAACGCTTGTTTAGTAGAAACACTTCTTCTGTATCTACATCATAGGTGCAAAGACGGTGAGCCACTGACAAATGGCACGCGGTTCCAAATGGAATACGAGCGTGGTATTGCGAGTCTGCTGATTCGCCACACCATTCCTGAGGACAGTGGGACTTACTCTTGCAAAATCGCAAACTCAGCAGGCACGACTGAGAGTGACCATCTGGATCTGCAATGCTCTCCCAGCGCCGCCATCATCACCCAGAGCAACCTTCTCGAGGGTTCTGAGGGATTCAAGCTCATTCAGGCTATTGAGCATGGAAATGACGCGTAGGTTTCAAACCCTCTATTTAAAGAGTTCGGAGGAATTCACATGGAAGGCTTAGCTCGAAAACTTTAGCAATAAGAGAAAACAACAAGTTATTCTTAAAGTACATTCTTTTCAATTACGTGGTATCCTTCTGAGGCAAGTTTTACAGTAGCACGATCATTATAATGAGTAGAAACCAGCAAAAACTGGTTAGAAAATTAATTAATTTGCTTGTCTAGAATAATTATTTTTACACGTGGCTGAGCCACCTAGTATCAATAGAACCAGTTTGGCTTGTCGGCATCCTCAATTTTCTAAACAAATTGACAAGCATGCTTTGCTTTATTGCTATCTCAACCTTAAAGTAGCATATCACATCTCAGAACACTTTTTTTGTTTAAGTTAAGGTATTTTACATCTATAAAACTATGCTTTAAACCATGAGCTGAGGTTGGCATTTTCAAGGTATCTTTCCCAGCAACGAAGATACTACCAATTTAATCCCAAGACAATTTCATACTACATTAGATTGTTAAAAAAATGTATTTTTTGATGCTTGTTAGTGTTAATCCTGGTTGTTTTGTGTTCTAGGATATTTCCACCCAAACGTGATATCACGAGGCAAGATAATCAAAAACCATGAATGAAAAATTTCTCTTTTGTAATAGTACGAAAGCAATCTGTCGTAAAGCACTTAAACAATCAGAAAAGAAAATCCAGGCATTTATTGTGTATTCGCTTGCTTAATAATTTATTTCAGTCGGTTCAGTGATGTTTAGCTTAGCGAGGTAAATACAGACTCTGTTACAGGCTGCATAATTATCTAATTTCTGTGTATCATCTTGAGGTCATGAATGTACAGCCTTGCCACAAGTGCCTACTGAATCGGATACCCTTACGTATGTCTTTTACTTATGCCAAACTTTCGAGACTCTTAAGCGCTGTAATCGGTGCTATGACTGTCTGAGATCCATAAATGACTTAAGTCGAATACAATGAACAAATACTTATAATCAAGCATCTAAAAAGTGAACCTTATTTTCCATGTACTCCTATCATTCTAGTTATGACAGTTCCATGAGGTATGCGGATGAGGAGCAGACACCCGCCAGTCCAACTATCGACGTAGAGCCAAAACCAGCGGAGGTTATTCTTGGTTCACCAGTTCGCTTTTTAGTCCGCATGAGTGGTTATCCCACGCCTGAAATTGAGTGGTTTATCGATGGACAAAGTGTCCACCAGGTAAGTCTTACAACCTCCTTTCCTTGTTGCTTAATAGGAAGTGCTTTCAATGCAAAATTCCCCTTTCTTTTCAATTGATAGGACTCGTTGATCAAGGTGCTGAGTGATGGAGGTATCAGTGTGCTGGAGATAAACAAGACAGAAATTAATCTTGGTCAGCACGAAATCCGAGTGCGTGGTGCCAACAGCCAGGGCACTGTAGAGGCAAACACGGAGTTAATAGTGCACCCGGCGGACTATAAACTGCCTGATCTGAAACACGTGATGCCCGAGAATCCCTTCAGACGACAGGCTCAGTTGAAGCACGTGCAGCGCACTGAAGAGTTGAGCAAGGCCTTTTCCAAAGCCAAACCCAAGCCCGAGCAGATCATCCACATGGAACAGAGCTCGGAGTTACGCGCTAAGACCTTCCGCTCTCCTGAGGTAGTCGCTGCTGAGGAACTCCTCAGCAAGGTCACCACTGGTCTGAGAAAGTCTAACAGGGTAAGAACTTCCTTTGATTTCACTTATTTCATATTTATGTCCGAGTTTTTACGATTTTAGAATGGTGAAATAGTTTGTTTACTATAAGTGGAACTCAAAACTAAAGGCAATCAAGAAACGCACGGTCTTAGCTGTCCTACAGTTAAATGAAGAATGCTGCTAGCCTTGTAGTCGAGTGATAGGGTAAGATCAACAACCCGAAGGACAAGCAGTAGTAAATAATTTAATTAATACTTTAAATTAAAAAGGTTAGCACTTCACCCTCATGATTTTTCACCAGCAACAATTTTACAGTAAATAGATTCAAAAATGTGTTTTTAATAATAGACAAGACCATTGTCTATCAAAAAATCGAGCAAATTTTGTCGCTTTTTCCGTAATTAAAGAGAGGGGTTTTCTAACTTTAGATGAACTAACCACAGGAATAAAGTGGCGGACGATGGAAACACTTTAAACTCCTCTCGGCCACATGGCCTCATCGACTATGACTCTCATTTTCTATCCTTTAACAACACACCTCGGTCCAAGGAAAAATTATCTTATTTCTCCTACTGTTGCATAGTGTGACGTTTACTGATCATTAGCTTTTTCTTCTTATCTTCTTTCTCTTTCCTGATTGAAATAACAATGCGTCTATTCGGCTGGGGATCCAACTGCGATGGTCTATTGGAACTTACTACTCTTTTCTCCTTTTGTTGCTGTTTTCGAAGTTTCTCAAAGCAATAGTTATCTGCTTACAGATGCCAGGTTGCTTTGAAAGTGAAACCCAAAGGTCAGATTTAAAACAGTAATGGGTATAGAATTAAACTAGATCATGGTTTAAAAACAGCGCTTTACTGAGTACTAAGAAAGTATTTTACAAAGTGAACATATACAGAACCTCGAGTTCTTTCTGAACACGAAAAAAATTATAATACCAATGCAGCATATGCATTTTGGGCGCACAGAAGGGCTACTAACATGGCCCTGAGCCTGTTTCACTTAGCAACTGTACAAAGGTGAGGCCTTAAGCATTCACGAAACCCAAACGAAGAGTTAAGAAAATTACTAAAGCGTTACACAACCCTCTCTCTCTTTGACCGTCATTGTCGGAGCTCTCCTTGGTCAACCTCCCGCTTATATCACCACAACGTAGTCGATACTGCAAGAATTGCACCTACGAGCCAACCGCACCATTCGTCGAATTTGCGTACAACTGAGAAGGTATCTGACTGTATAGTCACCGATCCATCTCAGCGACTTTACTGGATCTGCAGTTTTATCCTGTAGGGGAACTGTACTGGGGGCAGGGGATGCGGTGGTCATCTAGTATGTCCATTGCTAGTCGTAAAAACACTGGCCCAAAGGTAGAGATATTTAACAAAGGTCAAAATTCAATATGGTTTAGTGGGAATAAGGCTTTGCAATTGTTTCCTTTTGCCACTTCATTCTCATTTCAGTGCTAGTCCGTCACATCTGCTTGGACCCTATTCAGGTAGTAGAGAGGTGGAAAGGGTACCACGTATTCGCTTAATTGGCATCCTCACACGGGTACCGTGGACAGCTCCGTAACGGTTGCTAATACCTTTCCTGCAGAACACGGGACTGTGGTAATTGCTGCAGGCAAACGTTATTTTATGCCCTTCAGTTGGAGATAGACACTAATTCTTGCATCTGTAGCATATGTTCTTCTTCCGCTACGTTATGGTTTAAACACTTATGAATGGGAATCTGGGTAGGTTTCCTTTGAGATTGTGTTTGCTTCCCGCTGTCACCAATGTAGCATCTAGAGTCTTCCCTGATGAAGAAAGAAGTCTTGATGCCAGAGCAGAACACGGATTTCTGACGTACAGAAGGGCTGGAGAGCTACTGGCGTGGGACGGAGGCCATTACTTTAAGCAGAAGTATGAAGGTGGAGGATTATGTGCCCGCACAACCACGGTGGAGAGTTAAACTAATAAAGTATTGCGCACAAATAACCAAAAGAGATTTGGTGAAACTAGAAGATTAATTACATCCATCTTAAAATACTTAAAATCGAACGCAGCAACATCAGTTACTTTGTAATTTTAAAGATAAATGTTACATAGTTTTTTGCTCCCTTCCACAAATATTGCAGGTATCAAACACGACAGCTGCATTTGCCCCATTATTATGATTTTCTATAACTTATTTCTGGTTGTAGAAAACGAAGCCGAATTTCATGGAATGTTTCGTAATTAACTTGAAACAACTCGGTTAAACTTACAAATAATCTTTCTTGATAAATTCACGGTAGAAATCAAAACTACACAAACATGGATTTTGGCAGCACAATAGCCAAGGAAACGAATTCTTACACTAAATCCGTGATAGATATGGACCTGAAAACTGCTCAGTGAACATCTATAGCCAGGTCAATTTAATGATTTTGACAGAAATATTTGATTTGAATCTTCCTTGACCGTAAACCCTAACCATGAATCCCATATGCTGGAGATGCAAATCCGTGTTCGGCACAGACGACCATCATCGTAATGTCCTCAATGGATCAAAAAAATCTCTTTAATATAAATCCTCATCACCCTAGCCACTGCATAAAATGAAGGAGTCAAAGTTGATCATTGTATCATTAGTTATTTGAAAAAGTAAATTGAAGGTATTGTCACTTAAGGGGACAAGGCAAAGTAGTTAAGGATTTCATTATCAATTTTGAGTGTAGAAATGCACTCAGCAAAAATAAAATGTGGTTAAGGATATATCATTTCCTTCAGCCTAAACACTTTTTAGGAAAATTTGTGGATCTCTTGACACTTAAGTGTTTTAGCACTTGCAAGTCAAATAATAAATAGCGTACCAATTAAATGACGTAATATGTATTCATTTGAGAGGGTGGAAGGACTCATTTTGAAGAAAAAATTGGGTGTTGCTCGGACACTAGCCTGTCTAATAAACAGGAGTACTGTTGGACAGGTAAAGCGTGCTGGTCCGTGAGACAATAACCAAAGCTCTCTCCTCCACCTCCAAATTCGCTTCAGCCGAATAAACACGGCGACGGTCACAGAGTGCACACACTCACACGCACACAGAGGGATTAGCGTAAACCCTAAATGAAAAATTTGTAGTAGGGTGGAGGTGGATAAACGATCTAATCATGGTCTCGTCCACGGCTGCCTGGTGGTCAGAAGACACTCACTGTCCTGATCCCACCTTCCGTATTTATGTTGTGCAATCTAAACACAATTAAAATTGCAAGAATTTGTGCACCAAACAAACCTCTCGCCTGTTTAAATGGTAGCCAAATGGTCAAATTTATGGTTCCCTGGCAAAGATTTAACCTTATCATTACCAATATTAATAGCACTATGGGAAAAATAACATTGTGTTCTGTAGACTTCTGCTTTTTCATAGAATATTTGAAGGCTGTCCAACGCCACTATTGAATGCAGTTCCTTTTGAAAAATGCCAAGATTTTCATGCATACATGATTAGAAATGAAGGAAACAGTAAAATCACCTTTTACATTAACCGGTGTAGCTATCATTCAAATAGCCAGCGTTATATTTCAAGCTAGTCTGTGTAACTTGTCTACACGAGCATAAATGATTGCCGCACAAAGGTTGGATTTACGGTGGTAAACAACATCCTTTAAGCATTTAATTGTATCCTTCCCTGCCATTTGCTTATGGTTGTCACGAACTAGGGCGTAGATAGACCCAAAACTGCACACAGCCTCCCCTCGATTTCCTCAAATATCATCGTCTTCTGAAAACTCAAAGGAGTGTTTATTCATTTTTCCAAAACAAAACCTTGCGAATGCATTATTTCACCTTGAGAACATGAATATAAATTAAACTGCGGTCTTAGTAGACCTCCCCTCCAAAGAGTACGTTCGAATGCTATACTCCGTTGTGATATTTCTAGTTCCCAGAGTCATCATTTTCTCAGTGACAGCTCTAATCCTAAACTTATTATACAAATTACTTAGCAGGGGTTAATACTGAAGTCCAAAAGTTTAAAACTATCTATCTTTTGTCATAAAAATCTAAGCGCGAAAGTCCTTGAAAGTCTTCTATGTTTAAAAGATAACACCAATCACAACGTGTTTATAATCTCCCACTTGGATAGACAATATTTCATCCTAATGCGTTCTACTAGAACTTTTGACATCCATTGCGAGAATGCTCATTAGATTGCATTTGCAGAGCTTTAATTTAGAATAAGAAAACGCAGCCACATTTATTAAAGTCATTTATAAATGAATGCATATTTTCTATAAAACAAAAAATAAGTCCATTTGTCTAAGACAGCGCAAAATAATCCGTTCCTCACGTTTCATAGAGGAACAAAATTTCGCTGTCACCCTAAACACTGTCGGTTAGAGAAGTGGGTGAAGCACAAGCACAGTAATACCATAAAACTTGACCTTGTAGATTGAGGTGGATGAATTTTTGGACTCTAGGGGTTCATTTAACTACTTAGCATAACCGATATTCTTGTGCATATATGTTTATACTTAAGATGGAGAATAATATTTTAAATGCGCATGTGACAAGACGAAAAAAGAAACATGTGGGGAGGAGTTGGGTTAAAGTAAAATTTGAGATTGTTAACAAAATCGAGAACTAAATAAGTGACCAGCAAGAAGGCGTTAGATCTTGTAATGGTCTTTACGGTTCATCTTTCAGAGCGAAGGCATTCACTTTCGCAATGTGCCTGGCTCTCGAAAATGAGCGATCGACCCAAAATCTTGATGCGGTAGGGCTCGTTGGGGTAGTCCAGACACACGTAAATCATCGTGGGGAAACACGTGACGGAGGCGGCGTCGTAAGCGTAGGCCAGCTCCGTCACTGTTCCACCAGGATGGCAATTCTGGATGGTCTCGTTCTTGAGGATATTTAGCAACTGTGCTGAAGAGAGACAGGTCGACTTATGACCTACAAGTAAACAAAGATATTTTTTCTTAAAGAAGGGTGGAAATACCGCTCCATTATAAACTTAGTCAGTTTGAAAAAAATTTATTAGATTAAGGCAAATGTTAAATCAACTATCTCTCGGCTCTTCAGTGGACGCAAAAGCAGGACAAAATGACACTTATTTACTTTTTAAAGTAAAGGTTGTCAGCACTTCCAAAAAAAATTCCGTGGGGCAACGTTCTTGGATTGGTTTATTTACCTATTACTCCGTGTGTAATAGCTCCGGGAAATCATGAAAAATGTGTGAATCTGCTCTTGTGGTTTGTTTTGAAACAAACTGATGCGAAGAATGCCTAATAAAGTTTTCAACATACTTCTGAAAACCATGGACTTGGTTAGTACGTTTGATCATAGATCCAAGTGACTGCACCATGAGAT
Organism: Echinococcus granulosus; assembly: GCF_000524195.1. Classification (NCBI taxonomy): domain Eukaryota; kingdom Metazoa; phylum Platyhelminthes; class Cestoda; order Cyclophyllidea; family Taeniidae; genus Echinococcus; species Echinococcus granulosus. The sequence goes on along the minus strand of NW_020170387.1, from coordinate 585,570 downwards.
GTTATGAGGCGAAAAAACCATAACACGTTTGGTATTTAGTGTCTGTAATAGCAGATTTTTAAGAAGTTAAAAATGCACAGTTCTTAGAATCAATCACCGATTGTGCCAAAAGATAATATAATGACTAAAATTGCCACTATTCAAAGCGAAAAAATGATGCAAACGTGTAATAAACCGGTTAGCGATTGGTCCTCTTTTGATCTATGTAACCTTAGAAACAATATAAACAATCCGTTTTCAGTTAGCAAGGTTATTAAACTACTAAGAGATAAAGGCTAGCAGAATCCCAAAAATTTGGTTTGTTGATTAACTTTAAGTCCAAATCGTTTAAATCGCTGACACCGAAATTCAAAATATGTGCCTATAAATTCGAAGACGAATCTATTAGTCGTTTTAGTCGAAAGTCAAACTAAGTACAAATATAATTTCAATGAATTAGTCCCAATTTTACTCTTTACTCTTTTACTCATTTTTTGCCGGTAGTTCCATTCCGAGGTTGAAGCCTATTCTTTTGCCCACTGGTAATCAAATTGGTTCATTCTGTGTATAGGCAGGATAATTTATTACTGGTCTCTTTGGCCGTCAAAAGTGGCTTATTTACGCAAAAGAGTGTAACCTCTGATCTCTCCGCTGTATTTTCACATATGCAAACAACTCAACGCAGTGCTATTGCCATCCAGGACTTTAAGATCGACTATGTCAAGTTGACTGCTTGAGTTAAACGATGTCTTTACTACAAAAATAACTAGTGGCAAAAGACCTACCCCTTGGTAAGACTGGGCTTAACGCCACATGGTCTAACTTCGTGGCAAGGCGGGCCATGGAAACAGCCATTTTGTTTATCTTCACAGAGATAGGCAGGAGGTTGGGTGATGCGATACAGACACTATGACAGGTGGCCTCGTTGGCAAAGTTATTTCCCTGGGGAATCGATCCGCTGAAAAAGAACTTTTCGCACTCTCCAGTGGTTTGGTTAAAAAAGTAGCGCAATGTGGAGGGCTCATTTCCCTCTGCTTTCTTCTACAAAGTCAGCAAAGAAAAGTACACAAAAAATCTGTATGCACATCACAGCCACATTTATACTGTCTTCTGTTGGATAGACACAACCATGACTTCCATTGCATTACGTTTAGCGCACAATTTATTCTTACAATTGACATACGGCAACATCTGCTAACGACTATCATAAATCAATCACTACCACTTTGGTAGCCTGTTGACAATAATCCACAGATATTATTTTTGCTCAGAGAAAAAAACGTGGGCTAACTAATGTGGATTAACCATTAATAGATTAGAAACTCGTCCATTTTGCTCGCAAATTTCCTGGGAAAACATCGTGATGAAAAGAGTGATTGTGATTAGATTTACCGGTTTCGGGAGTCTGCAGATGTCGTTATGCGTACATGCGTTATCGCACTCCAGTTTGGTTAGGAAGCGATTGGAATTCCCGAAGCAACCACCATAAAGGAACTGATCACATCTACGTTTGTCGGTGTTGTAATACCAACGTGGAAGAAAACTAGAACAACCGCCATAGTCCAGTGGCAGTCTACAAACTTCTAGAAATTTTACAATTGTTGGAGAACGGTTAATCATTCGGAATTTACATTCGAATAATTCAAAAATGTTGCTCTGGAATGTACAATTTAAGGATCCTCCAGAAATATGCAATTTCATGTTCAAACATGTTTAGCGGATTAGCAGAGTATCGTTACATCTCAAAAAAAATCAAAAGAATAATCGTTTTTAAAGTTTTGAGAAAAAATTCGTGTTTGTGTCTACCGAATCTACAGTACTGAAGTACCCAGAACTCTTGTTATTTGATATTTATTAGTGCATTCGCGTTTTGTGAAATTTGCCAAGACTTAAAGGTACTGTTCATATAAAACAAGCTAGATAAGTCCTCCTAAACAGTGTTAGGTGGATCGGCATCACCTCATTTGCAAGCATGAGAGTAGGTAAACAACGATGTTGCGGTTTACAGAAGCCGATATGCATATGCAAGCTCGAGAAAGAGATTCGACCTACCGGAAATATGTTTGGACCGACAGGCAAAGTTGCAGGTCTCCTCATCAGCAAAGTTGTTACCGTACACTGGACAAGAGATATAACTGCGGCAGTAGCCATCCTTCACGTCAAAATACCACCGCTTGCCCATCATGCGACACTCGTTCGAAACTGAGGTGATCGGGTCGATGTGACAGATATCTGTCATGTAGATTCGATCAAAGCATAGGTTAGAGTAGAAAATATTTTTATCATTACTAGAGAGGTGGATGCGCTTCCAATCATTATTCTAGGCTTAATACAGGCAAGATTCGTAGGAAATCTCATTTTTCGTCTCCCGGTTTTTACTTAGCATCCATTAAATAAAATAAAGTTCGGCTTAGAGTAACGATCATATGAAAGATACCGGATTCAAATCTCCCACGTACTTTCAATGGAACGTGCGGCATGATCAAAGTGATCGAATAATATTCTTGAGAGTGAAATTACAGCTACTAAAGTCGAAGATGATGGAACATGTTCGATCAATCCAAATGTAACAAAATGAATGTTTGGCTGAGAACAGAGTCTTAGAAAAACGAAAAAAAAAACTCTTCCGACAAACCTAGAAAATATTTCAGGTACATATTCCTGGTCATAAGGAATACTCAATATTTGTATTTCCGTCAATTTGCCTCTGTTTCGAATGAGTTTAAACTGCTTAAAGTCCTGGTTATATCAGCATTGTTAACCCAAAGTAAGAAGGATTCTATAAGAAGAACAACCTTTTATATGAGACCGGAGTGGCTAGCTAATAGTGCTTCATTCGCCTAAGTGTTTATAAACGCCGTATAATAGCACATGCTCAAAAACTGAAATTATCCATTATACGCCCTTTGATGATCCAGGTTAAACTTATCAAATTTGACACCTTCAGATAGTAAAACGGTCAGCAAATGGTAACTCTTTTAGGAAACTAAACATCGGTTGGCAATTTCGGATGTCATTCCAAGGATTTTCACTTGCTAAACGCATTTCTAACGACACTGTATAAGTTTGAGCTCCCATTACCTTCGTACCCAATGATAAACCTCCATCGTATATGTATCGTTTGAATTGAAATTATTTGGGTTGGAGTTTTAAATATTATTATGTACCAATTCGCACCAATTAATGAACTACATTTCTACAGAGAATCATAGTAACCGATCAAAATAAATCCACTAATTACTGTTCTGGAGAAATACGAATGTCTGAATTCACTCTAACAGACCAGCGAATGCTGTCAACGAGACCTACTGGTAACATCGGTGCCACTGGGCGTCGGTGGGAGGCAGTAGTTGTAGCAGGCGGAGCTGGATGCGAAAGTGCCGGGCAAAAGGTAGCTATTGATGCCACCACTGCCGCTGATACCGGGCTGCAGTCTAAAGACATCTTTCGCCACCTCCATTGGCAGTCGGAAGGACACAGAGGCGGTCCTCAAGCTGGAGCACACCTCCACTTGACGACAAGTACCCGCCTCCGCTTCATAGATCCAAAGACGGAGTCCACTGCCCGGGCACTCATCCACATGGTTCGCATCGCAAATGGGTGATACTGTGCGTGAAAATGGAGAAGGCGACTACATGCAAATATGAGCGTGCTTGTACACATTTAATTAGCTAGTCCATTCGTGGTGCAAGTTTTACTATAAATTAGAAACTCAGTTTGCCCTTTACGGGCTGGCAGCATTCATTAAATACCCTTCCAATTATTGTATATTCTTCTTAGTAGAAGTGTTGAAAAGGGAAGTTTGGCTATAAATAAATAGTGGAAGGTAGTAAAAATTGATAATTAAAATCTGGAATCGTGATAGAGGCTGATTGATGGTATATTATTAGCAACAGGCCAATCTGTTTCAGAGTACAAAGTATCTCTTGCTGGATACTAAATGCAAGAGTTTTGAAACCCCTAAAGTATTGTTTCAAAGTAGGCTCTTTTCCACATTACGAAATGAATAATTATACTATAAAAACATCTTTTTAAAAAGAGGTAAGTAATGGGCGTACCCGATCGACGGAGTCTCCGGGTGCAAACGTTGTCGCACTGCGATTTTGTCTCGAAGTGATTACCTCGAGCACCACAACCGGTGTAAAAGTAGGGTTCACATTGCTTCGTCTTTCGGTTGTAGAAGTAACGCGTAAGATGAACCCCGTGATCAGTGCTTCCATCGTGAAGGCGTCTGGGCCGTGGACATGTCCCATAAGTGTGATGTTGTAGGCAGAAGTCCCATGCTAATGAAATGAAGTGCATCACTAAGATTCAAATATTTTTATTTGACAAGGGGTAGTATCGGCCAAAATTTGATCCGTGAAATCAGTGGATTGTGACAATACTTTGCCTTCCCATACTGCTCTTTAAAACAATTGTTACTAAAATTTGTTTAATGCAATTATCGCTTGGAACGCAGAAAATCAGCTTACGATATCTCTCTGAATACATAATTTTGATGCGTCGCATTTCCTCAAAAACCTCAGCGGGAACAGGCGGTACTTTCTCAACCTGTGCAGATGACACATCGGTTGTCTTGGCGACGGAGGATCCTGTGTCGTAGATCACGCTGAATGATCCGCAAGCGTCCTCGCACTCAGTCTTCGTGCTGAATCGATTTCCGTTGCCAAGGCAACCACCATACATGAAAAGACGACACTTTCCTTTTACTGGGTCGTAGTAATAGCGGGCGTGGCTTCCTGAACAAGGACCAGTGTCCTTTGGCAACCGACAGACGTCTAGACAAAGGTTCGGATGGCGCCAGGTAAACTCGCAAGTAATTCAATCAGTTCGAAAGCTGATTAGTGCAGATGAAGATGTAGAGAAACCTAATTGTACCTCGCGAAACAAAGTACTGACATTTTTACTAAGTGTGTTTGGAGTGGCTATGAAAAGTATCAAGAAAATGTTTTATTTAGAAACAAACGATTAATTATTTTACACTTTGTGATTCTCGAGTAGTCAAAATACCTTTAAATACAGAAAGTGGCGGTAAAATTTGCCGCCATTTTTTAAAATTTCAGCAAAACTCGTAAATGATTCACTAAATTGTGGCATTATTTAATGAAGAGAGTTGTCTACTTGAGTGGGAGCACTTTGCAACTGAAATCGCTGTGCATTCCACATAATTGTATTCGGGTTCAATGGCATAAACCAGAAGGTGTTATCATCTGAAGTTTATTGATGCATGGTGGGAAAGTTTATTAAGCAGCTATTTTTTCATTTGCTAGTGCAGGTGGTTCATATGCGTGAGGCGCCAATAAACAAATCCCAGATTTAAATTTCTGTAACGTCCTAAATCAAGAAAAAACATCAGTAAGTCACGTAAATGAAGCTTAAATACACCATTCGGAAAGTGCAATTTCGCACCATATACGACGCAATTTTCGTAGAAAAACACCCGATAATTGATGGTTTAATGTGATTTACTAACAAGCGATATTACTTTAAGTTGGGAAAAATGTCAATTAGTTTATAACTAGTCGATCAAGTTATAAAACCTACAGTAGACCATTTCACATCAGTGAAAAATAAATAATAGTGGATGATAGAATGTTTTTGTACCCTTTAGTCCCTTGGGCATACAAGTGGCTTCGCACAGTTCTTTGGTCTCGAAGTTGTTTCCCCATGCAGATGAGACCGCTATGCCTGGATTGTGACACTCGGAGAAGAGCACACATTGTTGAAGGTCGGGAAGGTACGACCAGCGCGAAATATTGTGACGCTCAAGTGGACATTTTGTTGCACCGGAATTGAGCTTTCGTGCGAAGCATCGATCTGAGAGCAAAGACAGAAAATTGTGGATACAATTCTACCCGGTAACAGCATTGATCGGCGTTCTTCTAAGGTAGTCTTTCTGATTATCTAATTGTTTGTTTCCTAAAATGTGAATAAGGTGGGCCATTATTCCCTTATTATTATTATGGGTGATTAAAACAACTGCTGGTAAAGGTGTCATTCCTTAAAGGTACTTGCTCCGATATAACATGTACTAAATAATTTATATTATGGGGACATAAGCATCAACGCCGTTGAGATCATTTTTTTGGAGACGGTAACAGTTGGCTTGGTTTCGTTCGGCATAAAGTACGCACTCTTCTTTGTAATATGCGGTTTCGATAGCCGTGTTATACTTCAAAAGCAGATTGTCAAGTTTGTATGAAATAAAGTTTCTTAAAACGCCCAGACAAGGCGTTTGAAAAAGTCGTTTGAAATTCAGGTGAATCACTTTTTCTTGTTGTTCACAACCAAAACCTTCCCAATAAAGACGAATTATGCAGAAAACAGTCCTATAGATGCGATCGTATGACTGTGGATTACCTCATTGCATTTCGAGATTAATACCGTTCACCTCTTTTTAGTGTGTCCCGGCTCCAAAACTAAATCAAAACTCGACTTCTTGAAATGTGTCAATTGGAGGCATCCTGAAAGTGTCACACGTTCCGATCATCTAATTTTATGGGGCAAAGAAGCTAGAAAACTGATTTTCTGCATGAAATCTCAAATGAAAGCGTTCCCATTGTTCCAGTTTGCCTTGTCTGGGTGTTGATTGCAAATGTTCGAAGAATATGGGGTCAAACACAAATTAATCTTCATAAAAACCATCCTGGACATCAGTACTACCTCACTTCCTGATATGCAACAAAAAATAGTACTTACTGGCATTCCATTTATAAACAGCAAGATAGCATGAAGTAGTGGTATATAGCATTTCCCCACCAAGCAGATTAATTCTGCACAAAACAGACAATCCGCATTCCTACGGATACACAGACGAAAAGGAAAATTGGTGGTTTCAGACTGTGCAGATAAAAAGGATCATCCGCTTCACTATATTTAAGTAAAATAAAAGATTTTCAAGGTGTGGATGAGATTTTTACTTTAGTTGTGATTTGGAGGACTCGAAGGGTTAGATTGCATAATGGTAAAACACGAAGCGAGAATCGAGTTATGAGGGCTTAAAAACTCTAAAAAACGACTCCTCTTGGAATCCGCTGCCAATAGTAGAATTGGAACCAATAACAACAGGCGACTGAATATTGAGGCACATTTCTCCGAACACTTTATTCTTATGGTGCCGACACATAATGCAGGAAGACAATGAGAACGTGCTAGAACTTGAATGAATTAATCAGTGTCAGTTCACATCCAATTTAAAAAACATATATTATAGCAGCTTCAATAAAAGTCAATTCCAAAACATTGAATTTAAAGAGTAAGAACCTTTAGATTTAAATCACAGAATGCCCTTTCCATAAAGTAGAAGAGGACTCAAAGATTAAGTAATCCAAGTAATTCAAAACCTTAGTATCGACTAAAAATAGGTGCGAGAAATGCGGGAACTGCGAATAAATTAACCCACTCGGCAAGTCTTGTTCGGTAGGGGAAGATTTTGCGCAGGCCTTGAGACACTCCTGCCCGTCTGTGAAGTAAGCCTGCCGTCCACAGCCCTCGCCATCCGCCTTTGGGTGGAAAGCTCTGCAAGTGCCGCTGGAGACGCTGAAGTAGAATAATACTTCTGGTGCCTCAATCACCGTTTCGTTGTGGTGAGGAAGTGGAAGACTGAAACATCCATCACGCTTCGGGTTGTTATCACAGCGCCTATCTCCTGCAATGATTATCATCCCAGATATTGATGAAGTCTGCTGACAATTTATATAACAGTACAGTGAGTACCGAATTTCATCAGGAAAAGATGAACGAAACTAGTTATGTCCTACTCATATCATACAGTATCTTGATTGATTTTCAAGTCACACTACATACTTAATAGGGACCGCAATTCTGATAAACTGGTTTTCTGGAAAGAGAATTTTGGTATTTTTCGACGGTAAATATATCTTACTAACTTAAATACTACCCGTGAAAGGAAGGAAGGGGGACCCTTAATTTGCTAACCCATTATTCTTAATTGCTACTTTAAGTTAATCAGGCAGCATAATCACAGGTTTCTTCGTGGTAAGTATTTATCATCATGGAATGCCAATTCCCTCTCAATAAATGCGAAACTAAACCCAAAATGAAGCAATTATTTGTTGTTGTGTTAACATGACTGGCAGTATTATCAACTTCCGGGAGTAAACAAAGCCGAGGGCATTACCGTTTACCTCATGCAAAAAAAGTTAAGTCAGGGTAGTCTGTGACTCACTCCCAGGCCTCATGATGCGCTGTTTGCAGGCGATGGAACAGGACTGTGCAGAATCGAAGGTGTTGGCACTACCACCGCATCCACTGTAGGCGAAGTTTTCACAGTTGCTTGTGCGCGGATTGAAGAACCACCGCATGAAATGCTTAGCTTGACAGCCAGTCCCGTTTTGACACCCAATCGGAACACATTGCCCGGGCTCTGGTCGTTTGCTGCACGGCTCAATCTCTAGCAACATGAGGTTGAGTAAAACCCACTTGTTAGTCGGTGAAAATAACTAAACTCGCCTCATTTATAGGTACAGGGAAATTAAGCCGTGGGAAACGCAGACAGTATCTCTTGATCGTGCTGCGTTTACTAATTCACACAATCCAAGCGCCAATTCAAGTACACAATTTGACTATTAATCTAGGAAAGACAACAATTATGCATGACTTCAATTCAAGAAAGAAAATGTACACTATGCTACTTCTTCATGATAAAAATGACAAAATTGATAGGCTTTTTAACCAAGAAGTGCCGAATGAAATAGGACATAAGATAGGCTTTGGTAACTTTGTTGATTCTAAATCTGTGGCGCTCCTTGCAATTTAGTTGTGGGAAAAAAATGCTGCGGAGCTTTTGGCTACTCAGTCTCCATGACTGATTCCATATTATCTCAAGCTAGTCTGTAACTTTTGTAAGCACAGCTATAAATTTTCCAACAACCTTTCTAGTTTTCAACACTAATGTCGGCAGTTCATTCATGAACACTTCATAATAATGTTGCAGAACATGTAGGACTACGAAAGGTATCAATGTTTAAGAATTTAATGGAATAGAATTCCTCAAAATCCCTCTTTATTAATAATACCTCCGTACTGTTGTATCAGCAATTCTGTCAAACAAGCACTACGATTCAAAGTCGGACAATTTTCCGAATACGGTGCAAATTTCCATGTGCTCTGTATCGATTCCTAGCTGCGGTTCCTGGCGTATTTTATCCAAACTTTACAAATGCTCCAGCTGACAGATGTTTTGAAATAGATCAGATCAGATCAATTTTACAACGCTTCGTTTTTTACTCATGAGAAGTAAAAAATTAGAAGTTTAGCAATGATCGCCCTACAAGAATCATAAGAACTTGAAACGTACCGACTGACTGTGGTGAGAAGTTAGTCAAATTATAAACTGGCGACGGAAACAATGGAAGAGGTTCTCGAGGATAATCGGCTTCAAGAGGCTTCCCTTCTCCTTTCTCCTCTGTCATGAAAGCCTCTGTAGAGGAAGTGACAAGCTCCGAGATGGACGTTTTGTCTTCATCTGCGAGCTGTGAGGCATCCAATTTCACCACTGGCGCCGCGGTCTGGGATCCGCAAGCCTCGAGACAAGCCGAGAGGGAAGGAAACCGGTTCTCGTTGCCGCCACAGCCGGAGTAGGCGAAAGAGAGGCAGTCGCCGTTGCCGCTGTCATAATACCACATTTCATGCGGTTTTTGCTAGTTTGCAGTCACCTGCTTCAGGCGGCAGCTCACAAA
>NW_020170387.1:515417-575790 GCF_000524195.1 Echinococcus granulosus | reverse complement strand
CTCTCAGATGTTCTAATGGGACGACTGCGCCACATCTTCATACGGAATGATGAGATAAGGTATTACTAGTGCTACTATTACTAGCGATGTTGAGCAACAATGTGAACGTATGAACAGTCCGAAATCATCCGACTCTTCGGACGTAACCCATGGATAGTAATGATATTGAATACGATTTACTTGAATGACTCAGGAAATTCCAGTATAATTTTACTTTGCGGACATCGACATTGCGCTCCAATGATTGTTTTAATATTGCCCAATTCCATCCAAGTTTTAACTGAGTCAATCGACTCTTATTTCAAACTTTTTAGAATAAGAGCATTTCTTGTAGTTTCACGAATATCACTCGAATACTTGTACAAGTGAGTCATTTTTGTACAGCTACGCGCTTTTTCATCCTCTAAAGTAACTAGGATCTGCTGGGCATTTAGACTACAGTCGTGAGCGAAAAAATCCTGCAAAGTCTTTATGTGTTACAAACTGGGGAAATTTCGGTGACGGTGAGTACCTACTGTGGCGATGCCCATGAAAATGCGGATCAATTTCATCAGAAACTGCTACCTATTCCAGACTGGTTGAATGTCCATGTATACCTAAATAATAGCAATATTTTGGGCAAGGAGAACGTTGTCTTAATAGATGGTGCAAAGATGAAATATAAAATATAGGCATCATAGTTGATCAGTTAGTGCTTACAACGTGCATACTCAGAATCGTTTGATGGCCAACGGGACCTGCACATACAATTTAAAGCTTAACCTACTTGCATAGTAAACAGTCTTTTTCCGAAGGAACGTTCACCCCATTAATAATCATACTTGTTTCAAAAGAGAACGGCTTCTTGCAGCAGATTCTAAAAGATTTACGTGAATATTAGTGTATGGCAATGTACCACTTCAGAGGCCACATGACAGAGGAAGAATTGTTGTTATGCCAGTTTTTGTAAAATGCTGAATGGTGAAAGTGAGCGTAATGTGTTTACCTTGCGAACTTTTTTGCTTTAGGGCTGAAGAAACAGTTATGCACCAGTTTTCGTAGGATTTTTTCAGGTCTTATGGCGTTGAACATATCAAAACCACAGCATCTTTAAAGTGAAAGAAAAGCAAGCAAAAGGGGAATCGGCACCGGCCTGCTACCACAATTTCACTGGCCACTCGAATTTCGACACGTATATTTTACATTTTCGATCCGAAATGGGCAAATTGATATTTTGCTAAAATAAAGGATTCCTGCCGAGCCTTTGCAAAAGTGAATGGTATTTTGTGGATCGGTTTGACTTGTAACAGCCCCAAAGTGTTCTACTGAATCAGATGGTAGGCGTTAAGTTGGACTTCAGTTCGCTATTGCTCCACGAGAGAGTTCTTTGCCCTGTCATAAAAATTGTTACAAATAATTTATTGAGTCCTTATTAATAGTTGAGGAATAAGTTGCGTTTGCTGCCGATTAATTTTACCTGAAAAGCTGCCAGCCATTTTTCATGCAGATTTATTTTATTTATTTTTATTCATTTACTTTGCCGATTAAACATTCCAGCCTTTTGTTAAGAATTATTTATTGCAGGGGGATAATCTCATCTCACCTTCTTGACTCAGAGTCTTGGCGCCACAGAAGAGTTCACAAGAGGACTTGGAAAGGAAATTATTGGCAGTCCCAGAACAATGAGGGTAGCCAAATTCTTTGCAAAGTTGAGTCTGTGCATCGTAGTACCACCGGGAAGTTGTCTGCCCCACATCTTCACATCCCATGCCATCAGGGAGCAGACGTGGCAACTCACATACCTCCTGAGCATCTAATAACGACAAATGCATAATCCTCTACAGGTTATAAAAGCCCTACCTTTCGCAGAAAAGTTTGCTTATTTTCATATAACCATGCAAAGAGAATAGCAGAAAACTGAAAATAACTTCATACCTCTATATTCTTCTTAGTTGTTATCATTCTATATACAAATGTACTTAGCAATTACTCATATTCAGTGATTTTAAAGCGATTTTTGTATTAGCTTATGATTTTATCATTATCGCAAAAATCTTGGGAAAAAGTATTATTTAGGATGTTGGAGGCGAGGAATAGTAACCACGGTGACTCAACAACCAAATTTCATTTGGCAGTTAAAAATGTGGTAGTTGTTTTGCAACCATAACTTACGAAAGTTTCTTTCAGAACTCTCAAAATGTCAAACTGGGATCTTCTGGCTCATGCTTTCTAAAGCATTTCGTTTTTAAAATTTATAAAGCTGTAGGTGGTGAAACTAATCCAGATGACTCGTAGAAGTTTTGCGAATGCAAGTTTGTCTACCGACAATGCCGTTTATAATGTCATAACCAGAACTGGCACCAAGATAAATAGAAATCCGAAGACTTTTTGGACACTCATAAGTGCACGTTTCGCACCAAATCATAACTTTCGCCCAATCATCTCAAAGTTTAACCGTAGTTTTTATTAGTAAACTGCTGTGTAAAAGTTACCTTAAAACATTGCTAAACGTCGAATAACAGAATAGTAGAACTTGACAAATCCTCAGTGTTTTGCGTTTTTTGGATAAACTCTAAAAGTTTTCAGGTAGATCCGTACCTTACTATCACTACGATGCATTTCATTAAAAAATCATTATGAAATTTTTAGTGTCATCTTAGGGGAGGAAAGATCATTCCATTTTCCTGCTTCAATAACTGAAGACCTTGCACATCTATTATAGATTATACATTCTATTAGGCATAATGTACCATAGGCGTCGAAATAACTGCAGAAAGTACATTAATCTCTGTAAAACCTTTCTGATACTTTGTCACGAAGCCTACTTTGTCGAATAGTAGTGAGAGCCTCCGGGGTCATGCAGGTGTCATTGCATTCCTCGATAGAGGCGAATTGATTATCACTTCCACCACAGCCGAGGTAAACGAACCACGAGCAACGTTCGAGGGCCTTATCGAAGTATGCCTTCTGGATGGTTGTAGAGGAACCGGAGCGATTGCCGCTGTAGGCGCACTGCGCATAGCCCGCCTTCGGAGGAGCCAGACATCGTCTCAGTGCTAGGAGCATTTACAAAAAAAGGTTTCGTGCAGTTACATTATCTTTTCCTTCCTAGCTTCACCTTACTATGTACTGGTTTTCAAACTTCCTTACTCGATCATTTTGCGCATTTCTAATCATCACGAAGCATATATGCGCAATACACTTTTCAAACTCTGTTGCTACCTTAAGAACTTCGCTTTTTGCACTAAACATAAACTTTGGTTTCAGAAAATCACCTCCTCCTAAAGTGCGGAGACTCACGTGATTTCGGGAGGCAGACTGATTTACAGTCGGCCTCGCTTTCAAAGCGGTTACTGTTTAGAATGCAGTCGGAAGTAGAAAAGCATCGTTTCTCGATTTGGTCATAATACCAAAGGAATTCTTCTGCGTCTCTCATCTCTGAGCAAGTTGTCATTTGTGGCATAACTTGACACCTCTCTAAAACATAGGAGAAAACATAATACATTCGAAGTAACCCTAAAGGATAGCAAAAGCGCAAGGTCTGTACTCGTAGGTGGTAAAATATGGTTTGCGCCAAAACTTTGGATCCATTTTGTAGCAAGGGTAGTGTGAAAGCCCAGATATTTCGGATACAAGGCTTTAAGGTGAGATAGTAAATGTTTTCTGGACTCTGAATTCCTATTAAGTTTTTAGCTGATTTGTGTAATGACCAATAGCCAAAAAATTACCTTCCTCTAATCTTTTACCTGGTACAAATTTAGTACAAATTACGCAACTTCATACGCACCTCAACGTAGTGTAAGTTCCTCCAAAACGCAGCTTGTAAGCGTGTGTCACTTTTTCTTCCGAAATTTGAAATGCCATTAGAGTCTTCTGCATATTGCCAATGTATTGCCTAGGCTTATAAGTATCTTTGTAAAGATAGCTACGAAATTACTCACAAACGCAAAGTCATAGCTTCAGCTAAGCTTTACTTATCAAAGCCCAAAGTATTGTTGGGAAGAGCCTCATGCGAAATCAGGGCTTTAAAATGACAAGCTTACCCCTTGACCTCTGTTATGGCCTCCTTTGTGCATTTGCAATATCATAAATAAAGTAGCAGTGTCCACACTCATCAACGCCTATTTAGCCAAATAAACATGAGCTCCTTCTTTATTTGCACAAAAATGAAATATAAAGAAATGTTGAGGTTTTTTGTTGATGTCGCTAAGGACTTAAGCAACTCATTCAGTCATTTTATGTTACAGGGTATACTTGTGATATGTTTAACTTCTTGTAGCTCTAAAGTGCTTAAAATGTCTCAACAAGTCATTTAACTTTGTATTATTGGGTTTTGGCCTTCGAAGAGTTATGAAAACCTGACGTCCACTGACCTTTGCAATTACCCACTGAATCGCAGGCGGCAAAAGGTCACCGGTTGATAGTCTCTAACCCATAACCACCTGGTGGTTGATTCACGAGCTCTGCCCACATCTGGCAACCGAACATCTGTTGATGGAATGTCTAGATTAAAGACTGCAGCAAAACATTAGCCTGTTTAATTCCTTCTGACTAAGTGCAAATCACCATAAGGGGAATGGCTGGCCACAATCAAGCTTGTTTGACAGGAAATTATTGTTTTCCAAATGGGGAAATATAGCAAGGTGGAATACAAAATGCCTTTAAGGTATATTAATGGTAACCTCGATTATGAATCCCTGTGCCGCCAAAAATTGTCAAAAAATCATTCAAAAATGACCAAACCGATTTAGGATATTCCAAATTCCATGTAAGGATCCCATTGTCTGCACTAAGGTTTACGTGTTCCCAATGACTCGGCGCCCAGATAGATTTTTACGTTGCAGAATCCTCTCTGGACGGCTCAGGAAGTCCGCGGGTGAGATTTTATAGTTGTAAGTCACCTATGGCTTGCGCATTTGAACACGGTATGATTCTGCCCACAAATAGGGTTGCGCGTAAGCAGGAACAAAATATAAGTAACTTTATTTATCACATTAGTAAAAGTCCTCTTAAAAAGTGCCACAATACTTAAATCTTCAGAATTTGATCACATTGCTGTGGATTTGATTTCCGCATTCCACTTCAAAACAAGTTTAGCCGAAGGCTGCTTATTTAGGTTTATCCACTTTCACAATGTGATGACACTATTTACAGTTAGACTACGCTTTTGCTACAACCAACGAAGTAAGCTTTTGTGTCGCGAATAAGTCGGTAATGTGAATCATTGACCACGGAGATATTCAGCGCCAAACCTATTTCCGAGATACATGTATCAACTACCGATTAACGTACCTCTACCATATCCTGGATCCAGAAGGTCATCTTTTGATCTTAATGCAGCTGCCTTGGCGCTCACTTGAGGTGGATACTTGATATCGGACGATTCTTTTACGTCATATTCATCTTCCTCTGATGGTGTGTTCATTTCATCCATCCCCGGTGTAATCAACATTGCTGATGTTTCAAATCCCGTAGTCTCTTCTCTGTCCTCCTTATTCATGGTGGTGGGTGGATCTGTTAGAGGGTGGTTCAGTTGACCTCTCCACATCTCTTTCTCTTGTTCCCGAACCATTTCCCAAAGGGTAGATTCATCAATTGCATCTGTGTGCGACGGCTCCGAAGAGTATGTCAACTCTCCAGCTGGTGGTGATTGTGTTGGGGAGTCATAGAAAGTGATATTGCTGGTCTCCTGGCAAAGATGCAACTATAACGAAGTTAAAAGTTGGTTCAAAGTGAATCACCGCTTTTTATTTTGAAAGACAACTCTTAAAAATCCCATAATCTTTTGTGTCAAGACGACCTAGCCATTATGAGCAGTTACCAATTTCAGATTGTTGAGAATAATTATGACAGCTACTACCTGAAGAGTGATGCCATTGATTTAGATAATGAATAAATTGTAGCACCTTCTGGTTGCACTCATTCATAAATTTGGAATTACTTATTTAAAGCTTAGGCGATTTTTGGTCAGGGATATCAGCATAAAATTTAGTTACTTAACATGCGCCTATTTAACTCTTATTTCCACTTGTCTCATAAAACGGTAGGACTTGACTTCTGTCAGCCAAATATATCTAAAATTTGTCAACAAAAATTGAAGAATCCCATACTTGATTGCTAAACCCTTGGTGAAATTTTCCTAATCGCATTTTTGAACCGATTACAGCCAATATGCAAAAGCCCACCGTGGTGAGGATGAGAAAAGTGTGCGGTTGCGGCAAGCAAGACGTGCCGGATAAGTAGCGATAGATGGCGATGAACTTATGCCGAATGCCTTTCAGCATTGGAATTGCATACTAAAAGTACGCACTGCAGGAATACAACCTCCTTACTATCTATTAGAGGCGGTTTTACTACTTTGTAATGATATCCGGGTTAAAGCACTGTAGGTGGCGGCGAGGAGCTAAACGCATTTGATGTGCGCAGGTGATTCACAAAGAAGCGTGATTGCAAGACCGACTTTATGAAAGCGCATTAGCTAAAAATGCGACATGGTCTGGATAGTTACGTATCTATTTATCGTCATTAAGCAACCTAAGAGAAACTTTGCGAATGTTACCGTTTCGATCTCGGTTTGTTTGGATTTTGTAACTCATTCAAATTCTGGTAGAATTAAGTGATCAGAAAACCTAAGAAAAGAACAACTCGACGACACCTTGGCTTTTGTAGATCCGGAGTACTAATAAACTTCATAATTCACTATTAGTCATTTGTTGAGGAAGCCAGTGATGTATGCACAGTCGAAATCCCAATTGGTTGCAAAAAGTGTGGAATTTAGCTTTATGTGGGATTACCTCTTCTCCACTAGTAAAAGGAGTGTTTGACATTTTCTTACATGTCAGCTGTCAGTCATCATAGCAGCCGACATGTGACCTTTAAGACGTGGCGAATCGTCCAAAAACAAACGAAGTACTGCATGAAGCTTGATGAGATATCATGTTACAAGAAGCATAGCTATGTGGGCATCTACTATTGCTCTCTGTGTGCCAGAGAAAAATATCTACCATCTCTTGGCCGTTCCATGCACTGGAAAACCACACCGTACCTTTTATTGTAAATACCAAAGTGAATGAATTGAGGAACCGCTTAGATCGGATTTTGTGTAAGGGAAGCATGAACTTCTAACTTCCGTAGTTTGGTGGGGATTCCCACTAGAGTTATTCGCACGATACTGATTTTATAACATTTGATAACGATTTCATGCTTATTAATAAGTCGGGAAAATCACTCAAACACGAAAAAGGGTTGGAGTACATCCGTTCAAAATGGTCCTCATTCACATACATAACATGGAGGCATGAATATGCATTTTACCTCAACCCACATTTCAGTCTCAGTCAGTGGTTACAACAGCAAATCGACAAGCTTGATGTGATTTTGATGTTTATCTGTCAAAATCAAGTGTGACCTCTGGGGACAATTGACTTAAATTAAATTTCACTAAAAGGCAGTTGGTGAGACAGACGACCCAACTAACATGAACTTCAAATGTTTATCTGCTTGAACATTAAGACGGATTTTGCACATGATTGCGATGGCTCAGATCTGTGTTAAAATGCATTATGTTAAATGAAAGGACACTTTAAAAGTTAAGCAGGTCAATCACAGGTGAGGAGTCGCCTTTGCTCCTACTTAAATGTCTATGGAATTTGCACCGCTCAAATAAGGCTCTTGCTTGGTTATTTCGAAGACCACAGCAAATTTTAATGCGATCGAAAGTGTAAATATTAAAATATTTCATAAAACCACATGTGAGTGGAATATTATGCAAAAAATCATCCTAAGACGACGGTAATAATAAACGATATTCTTCTGATATGATATACCTTTTTAACGGTAACGTATGAAGTTTGAGTGAAAACAAGGAGTGATAAGAATTCCAATCCCGGTTTCATGCTACTAATTAGTTTCACTCTGTCGGATATTTATCGAAAACCACTGCTTAAATAAAATTTGCTATGCCAATATGCAGCAATTATTTTAAGGACTTACCGGAATTAGCATCGAACTGATGCCTAAGTTCTTCGCATGCTATTATTTGGGTATTAAAATTTAATTCAGCACGGACGAAACTTCGAAATCAGTGATGCGTTTTATTTTTTGTAGAGTGCTGTGGTTCTTAAATAGATGTATACTTCATTAACAAATGTCAAAATTGAAGATGAGAATCAAAGATTGACACAGAAATAGAGTTCAGTTCATTATGTCCCAAATAAAATAAGCACCTCATTTGGTTCAGTATGCAAGTGAATGCGACCAAAACTCTTAATTTTGCCAAAGGCTCAAAGGTGGTCACCAACTCCATGCTTTTGAGATTTGTTTTCAGTGTACTTTCCAGCTAAATGATTTACAATTGTTGCCTTCCAGAAACAGGCACCAATTACGTATTCATCATCTGATTTTCACTTGCACAAACTCACTTGAGGTGATAGCGCCAACAGTAGAAGTACTATCCAAATAATCCGCAATGATACGCCTGTCCACATGTTATCAGGCCCTCCGCATACACCCGAACGCGGCAATGCTGTCCTTTAAAATGAAGCCTGCGGACACATCACCACAGGCATCGCGTGCGCACCTGATGTCTGCGCGCGCATACGTGCGTATGGTAGTGCTTGCGATCGGGCGGTTGCTAGAAGGGGGCACCGGAGGGGAGCTGCAGAGGCACGGGATCCCGTGCGGTGTGCGCTAATTGGCGAGAGCCAACTTTCGCTGCCGGACCGGCTCTAAATTCCTCGCTGGCCTCCATACCTAAGAAGATTTTCCTGGATCTTCCTAGGTCAAATCGATTGAAAAATGGATATGAGATAATTACACCGCTATGACGCTGCGTGGTTTTATTGGAATAAGGACAACATTATTAAATATGATGAATGATTGAAGTTCTTATTAGAATAAGACAAATCTGTTAATAACACTGAGTCCAACAGTACATAAGAGTTTGAAACGTGAGGAGTCAGTATTTTTAGTGTAATTAATCAATTAATTTGCATTTTTTCTTGATTATCTCCTTGTTGATTAATTATGCGCAAATATAAGTTTGTAATGATTTTTTGCATCTATTTCATGAAACGAAGGCGCATCCCTAACACCTCTTAGCTTCAAATTCAACCTTATTAATAAAATAATGGAAAAGAACCAAAGGAAAACGTGATAATGAATTGAGTGGTGTAGTCTGTAGCTGACCTCTGACTTCAGCTAAACCAGGACGTCACAAGTGCCTCGACTTCACTTGCCCAAGCCGAAGATAAAATTCACGTATAAGTGTGTGGATTTGAGCAAAAAGTCGATGGGAATGATATCACGAGTGGGATATGCAGCCTACGGAGGCAACACTGCTTAGTCTTTAAAAGTGTGCCATATTAAAGCATTTGTTTTCCCTAACCTTGAAAAACAAATTTCCTTTGATAGTTCGTATCATTCACTGTAAAATGTCTTTTTACGTCTTCTTCATGCGTTGAAAACGCAATCCAAGTGCAGGCATTCTCTTCAACATCGATGCGAAAATAATTGACTATTCGAGTGGTCAGTATCAATAAACGATAGAGTTATTTCAATGGTGGTTTGAGGTTTAAAGGCCACTCCTCCCAGGCGTGATTTGAATGGTTTAGCAAGAGAACAATTTTGAATTTATTCATGAAATTGGCCGGCCTTCTTTCAAGGCAACTATTCCTAATCAAAGTCCAAACTGATCCTAATAAGTACTTCCACTTCCACTTTGAAATAAGTCGGAGTAAGCTAAGATTGTTCCGAAAAGCAAACTGATTCCCACATACAAGCCACTCACATCACTATCCAGAAAAGCTAACGGACCCAAACATTGTTAAAAACTGTTTTGTATTGCTAAAACCCCAAATTCTTAGTATTCTACCTGTCAGAAGAAATTCGTAATTACCAACCCGCTATACGTAAAAATGACTGCAACGAATTGTACTTAAGGCTCCACAAACAAAGTCGCTCAAAAATGCCTACAAATTTCCGAATCTGCAAATTTAATTTTTAACTTTTGGCCAACGAATTGACTGTGTCATCTTGGGAGAGTAAAGCGTCTAAATTGCGGTGGATAATTTGCCTCTGAGGTATTTCATTCTGTTTGATAACGATGGCAACCGCGTTGGAGTGGTCAACAGACTTCCCAACTTGGTATTTCGACAAAATATACTAGTGTTCAACTCGAGTACAATGCATTTACTTCTCCACCTCATTTATCCATCTCATTTATTGACCGAAATCTTTTGTATTGGATTCAGCGAAATTCCGTAAATACGATGTCATTGAAATAGAGTCTCGATCACGTCTGCTGACTTGTGCAAACCAAAGCATAAATGCACATATACTTATAAAGCTGCACCATTCACGTTCAGATATGAAGTTTTGTATTTCAACTATGGCGTCGAAGGCTAACCAAGGAGTAGTGATTTGATATCTCGTTTAATTGCATGTTTATCTACACCAATTCTTCATTCTCCATAGGTTGCACTCCCCTTTGGCGGTCTGGCTCTCCAAGCATGCCAATAGCCTCCCAGCCCTTTGCCCACGAATGATAAATCTTCCTTTGTAAAGGCATGGCACACTAAAATTTAGGGAAGGTACGAAGTGCTGCAATGGAGTACGGGACCAAACACTTCCATTGAGAGATAGTATTTCATCTGTTAGATACTTCTTTATATTGATTACTATTTGATACAATACTTTTTTCTTAATTAAATGAATCCATGAGAGAAAAAAGGCTTATTCTAAATAGGAAAAGAGCTTAGCAGATTTACCTTATAGCGTGCAAAGATAACGAAAAGTTCCCAGCTAAACTTGTTATTTATGATAAAAAGTAATTTCCATTGAGTACTAACTAATGCGGAATTAAAAGTCAACGCTTTAGAAACCACATTACATGGCAAACTACGCTAAACACAATTTAAACCAGATGATAACGTAGGGTGCGGTGTTCAAACCTTTCTTTAAAAGCAGGGATCAAAATCTTTAGAATTGCTCAGGTCATTGCTGCAGTGATAATCCAACTTTTGTAAATCAAAATGTAAAACGGTTATTTTGGTAAATAGTACCTCAACAAAGCGTAAACCTATTAAACTTTGGCGATTTGAGACATCATTGCAGTAAAGTGCAATTTTATGCTCTGTCCGTCTTAAAAAATTTGTTGTTTAAAAAATTTTTGAATTTTAGCAGGAATCCTTACAATCTTTCATATCTACAAATGGCTTTGTTTAATTTTACAAGTGTAGAGTTCCGCCTGTTAATCTGGTGTGTCTAGTTGCGTCGTACTTTTTAGATGGAATTACTGGATTTGAATGAGCCGGTTACGTGTGCACGAGTAATGTGGGGAGATTATTGTGACGTATACTTTCAGAAATCCCGTGAGGCATATGTCGCTGAGGGAAAAGCTGGGTTCTCAAATTATGACACACAAATCTCGTATGCACTGGATCTGTTGAAGACTAAGGATGAAAATGCGCTTATGACAGCGGAGTCCCTTCTAAAAAGTAAGTGATTATACAGGATATTGGTACTTTAGGTTGCTTTTCAGTTGCCGACGATGCGAAGAAAAGGGAATGTTTATTTCTGATTGCTTTGGCTAATACAAAGATGGGAGTATGTTCATTTTCTGAGTAATCCACAATTAGCATTACGAAAAGGCAATCGAATGTTGCGATAACCTTCTCGCCGTCAATCCTCAGGACCACCAATCTTCTGACTTGAAAGCAGAAATTAAACGCCGACGCAGGCGTGGCAAGTTCTTTTACTGCTAGTATTCTGAATCTTTAACTACATCTTTATCTGTATTGTGACTTGGTGTGTAGAAGGAATCACTGGCGTTTTCGTGACAGCTACTGGGACTGTTGTGGCTGTTGCTGGTGCTGCCATTACACTAGTTTTGAGGGCTGTGCTTGAATAGCCTTTACGAGATCTGTGCATTTCATGCTCGTTTTCTAGTGAAGAATTAATGATATCTAACAAAGAAGTTGAAATAAATTGCATTCAAGCTTAATCTGTTTACTTGCTTTTGCAGTTGACCTGAACCTTTTACATGCTGTGCAGTTGCACTGATTATGGTCAGTTAAGCTCACTCCAGTATCGTTGATTTTTGTCACAATGCTATTCTAGTGACCACTTATTATCTGAAAGTTACCCTATTTGCCAATATATGCCCTGAAAAAATATCCAAAAGACTATTTGTATTCACAGCTAAGGTAGTATTTATTTTGGCTGTTCTTCATAACTAGCATAAGCGTAGTTTATTAGGTCGCATGCTCAGACTTCTCCTTTTTCTGCATACTTGGCACATGTGTTAGTTCTTGCAAAATGTAGACTCCTCTCTCACAAATAACTTTTATTTTGAGAAAAATTACAGATGGAATCGCACCTTAAGAGGATCAAAAAGTGTGTTCGTTATTACCTGCAAGATAACTAGCTAGGTTTTGAAGAGTACATTTGTAGCGCTCACAGTGCTCCTGAACTCGTGTGAATCGCAAGCAAATATACGCATACAGCTTTTCGCCAAAGATGTACATTGCGATAGTCAAATGAGTCACCTTTACACGTGTACTACTGTTTTGAGTGATTGTTTGGATACAGCTAGTGCAACCCCGTCTTTTTTGCATTTTCAGCCGGCACCTTAGGCTTGGGAGCTGTTGGTTTAGCTGTCGGTGGCGTTGCGCTAGGGTTGATTGGAGCTGCTGCAGCCTACGGCATCCAGAAGGGCAAAGGACAATAAGTGGCCAACTGTGCCAGTTTTTCAACACACCACTTTAAAGACTTGAAACCGTAGGTGTGTATCATCTGTGATTTTCTAACATTCAAATGCTAAAAGTAAAGCATATCCGCTTTCATATCTGGTAAATGAGCTCTATGGTTGTTGATCATGTAAAGCCCTAAGGAGACAGCAGATTTTCCTCATAATCCACCGTTGCGTTTACCCAAATGGTACTTTGAGCTTTGCATCTCAGTGGAAGATCCACCATGGAGCGTGTGGTAGCAACGATGTCAATTGTAGTACAGTTAGTGCTGAAATGTTGATAATCCATTTGGTTATTTTTGAGACAATTGGGATTTTACCTGGCACAAGGCACCGTGAATGAGACGCGTATGCTCTTCCTCGCAGTGGTCTGCTCAGCTTCTTTATTAAAGCCTGGGCAGAAGGGTGTTCACGCTCCCACAACGCGCACAGAAAGAAGTGTGAACGCTAGCTCCAATTTAGCCGATTGGATGTGAAGTAAGTGCGGTAAATCATCATGAATTGTGAATCGAACAGATATATGTTAGGTCTCTTGAGAGTCCAGTGCACCACCAGCGCAAAACCTCAACTATCCTCTAAACTGCAGGGGATGTGGTGGTTGTCGCGATGTCCAATTTGCTTTTGTTTCATCGCATTAGCATCATGGATTACTATTAATGGAGTGCAGATGGACCTTGGTTTCAGTCACACTGTTTTTTCCATCTGCATTCAGGATTTCCAGTTGACAGGCGTCTACTTTTAGGTGAACTTAGCGGTGCCAGTTGTATTACTGTCAGTGCAGAAGTATTGCTCAAGCATGAGGCTGGTTAAATGCAGCACTAACAAGCCTTAGAGTTATCGAAATCTAGGTCGAACTGCATCCGCATTACTGGCAAATCATGATGGTGATACAATAAAATATGGGTAGTGGAGGAAGTCGGACGTCGCGGCCAGCCCCATAAACTACCGCTAGAGTAGGCTGCTTCGCCAGCTAACAGATCTTGCAAAATTTGCGTCTTAAAATATAGGTAGGATCGTTACCTTTACCCGAATCTGCCTGTTTACCCACTTCGCCCTCCTGATGAAAAAGTTTCTGAATACCGACTGCTCGTATAACTGGGTCCTATATCATCTGGATGGTGGGAGCAAGATAGAGATGGAATACTTTTTTGGTCCCACAAGCAACCACAGAATTCGGAATGAAACGCGGGACAAGTACCAACCTACGTGTTCATGGTTTGCTTCGATTGGCTAGCTACTGAATGAAAAGGTGAATCTAGACCGTGAAAAAGGGGAAAGTTTGGTGGGCTTTTCACATTACCGATGCAAGGAGGGGTTAAGAGGTTACTAGTACGGCCCCAGAGTCACGCGACCGAGGGGGAGAATCATAGGCGTAGACTCAAGCGTCTATGTGGTTCGGTTAATCGAAGCATCAAATCGCCATAAGGCATGGGGAAAGGTGCTACAAAGTAACAACAAAATGGCAAGAAAATATGGGGTAATTCAATACATTGGGCATAAACCAAACGAAATATCTATTGAAAAAAACTCTTAATTAAAGAGGAGTCTAAAAGAAAGGGTGGATTACCACCTAATTATAGCGTTCCGGGACTCCCCTGAAGACAAAAGAAGGCATAGTACTCGAGCAGCACATGTACATTCGGCACAGAGAAGGTATTTGGGCTACTGGCATGGCCCGAAGGCCAGCCCACCCGGCGTGATACAAAGGTCAAGTCAAAGGTGTCTCCTCGCCAATACGGAGAGATAAACAACCATCGGAGTACATAATGCTAAAAATTAGGAGCAGACTAGAAGGAAATCAGAAATTCGAGGCAAAACAGCCACGTTGCGTCCATTTTAAAGTCAGATTTCGAACATCAACTCATTGTGCTGTTATGGTGTTTTAAGGTATCTTTGGCCTTAGTGAATATCGTAGTACCGTAAATTCTGGCTTAAAACTCGGATTGATAATAAAAATGTAAAAAATTGATACCTGAGGGAAAAAGTAATAAATATCCAGGCTATTTAATAGGCATGACGCTAATTAACTTGCCAAATTAACTTATGTTTTGACAAGAAAAATTAAAGAAAATAACTTCTGGTTTTATCGAAGTTATTAGTCATGACGTATGCAAAATTACTTTTGCCTTTTTTAAACTGCCGGTTTGACTTAATCAAAAACGATGTACACAAAGGACACTAGCTTTCAAATTTCTCAGGATGCTGCTTTAGTCCCGCATTCCAAATAACTCCTTGGATTACTTCAGCGAAGTCGTGATTTATCTTACTTGATACTGAAAAACAAATAAAAATGGCCGATTTGGAAGCTGTTTTGGCAGACGTGAGTTATTTGATGGCAATGGAAATGAGTAAATCCACACCCGCTGCCCGTGCCAGTAAGAAAATAACCCTTCCCGACCCAAGGTAGGTGTGTTTTCAAATGCTTTATAAGAATAACTTAAAATCAGGTTTTAAAAGTGGGTTAGATAGTTTGATAATTTGCTGCTTTTTGCTGCATACTTTACTACGTTCGACTAAAGTTCTTTATAGTACATTAATTATTGCAGTTAGCATCATATTTTCCCATTATGCTCGAGTGGTGCTCGCTATCCAGCTGTTTTTATTGTGGACTATGAGCAGTGCCAGATAAAAATCACTACATGGTGCTTACTGTGCTTTAATGGGCGAATGAAATTTCCACCACCCTCAGTAAACTTTAGGTTGTTGTTGTGCTCCAATATTACGGTAAGGCTACACTCTCTGCCCGATAATTGCCACCATTTTTGCACCTAGCAATCAGTTTTTGCGTTTCTCATCACCTCTTGCTCCAATTTTTCTGCATTTATTTAGGAGTAAATCCATACCTCTAAATTTTATTTCTGATAACGCTGCGCTGGAGCTGATTTGCGATTTCTTTGTCATTCCACTTGCAACTTATCCGTTTTGACTGCCAAAATCAGATGCAATTAACATGGTGCTACCTCATAATTAATCCCACATTAATTTAAACGTTCACACTTAGGACTTAACTCACCAAGAGCGCTATGGATCATCTGTGTTTCTTCTTATAGTACAAATAAATGGAAGGAAAAAAAACGTTTTTTCGGATGGAATTTAAGGAAATTTTTTGAGGACCATTACTGCTTAAGAATTTTATAATGCGTGATTCTTACTGGAAGAGCAGTTTCAAGGCACGTTAGTTTCTTCCAAGTTTCTCTGATTTAAATGGCTCAAGGAAAGTGCTCATTTCAGACCTCAGATAAATAATAACCTTCAATTTTTTCAGTTTTACAATTTTAGATCTGGGTCTGATTACTGGGTTGAAATTAAACCTTTCTTTTTTCAAAGGAGCCTGAGACGATGATCTTATCAAGTATCCATCTTATAGTTTGCAGCATGTCATATTCCATCAAGTCCAATTAATATCTAGCCAACAAAAGTTTGGTAGTGGTACATTTTTCTTCTAACTTTAGTGTGCAAGCGCTGCATAATATTTCTAATAGGAGCGTTTTTTTATCAATTAGTTTACTGGGAAGTCGTGCAATGCACGTAAATTTTTTCTGTATACTCATCAAACTTAGGGTCTGGCTCAGCACTTTAGGTTTCTCATTTGTGAATGAGCACACAGATGAGAACTTATTCAAGCGTGGGCGTATTCGACAGCTACAATGGTAACGGGATCTACTTGATTGGAGTCTCGGAGGTACATGCCTACTCGCTTTTCTAGTCACGTCGTTTCTGACCAAAGTCGGAACATATTTCTTTCTATTGCCTGAATCAGCATAGATAGCAAAATGTGGCTGGTGGGAAGACAAACTTTATTTTTGGAATTATAATGTTTTAGATCATGAGGACGCTCAATAGTAACAGAAAGTAGTTCGACCCTGATAATTTGACTTGTTTGAATTACCAAAGCTTATGAAAAATTCGTTTATCAACTTGCAAATAAGGCGAAATATTGCAAGTAAGAATATGGACTTTTTCAGCAAATGTTCCACGCCTTCTATTTGCGGCGATAATTGGTTAGAACCTCGTTTGTGCTCTCATGCTTTGTGATTCTAGATGTCAGGAGCTAGCAGACTAGATACAAATTTCTTGCCTAATTTAACGTCAAAAATAAAGTTTCTTTGGTACCTTTTGTACGTCATCACACATAAAACCCTTTTTAACGAAGATGAAATAAAAAGAAATGACTTAAGGGGTTATTTCGCTCCCTTCGTCACACACATAGAATGAAAAGAAATTGTTTAGGCATTCACTTAATAGATTGTTTTTAGGACTTCAATACTTCACTAGTTTTTGTATGACATCATTGTATCTGTTCGTGCTTATAGATACTTCTCACTGATGAGAAAGGGGCCCCTTTTTTTCGGAATTATTGTCTGCGCCTCATTGACTGCATGGCTAACGCACTGCAAAAACATTTCTCTCCTAGTTTTTTTATGAAGTTTGTTTTAAACATCTATATGAATGCGTTAAATCTTCAAGTTTGAGTTCTCATGCGATGACCTTTTTCGTCTACTTTCCTACTTTCTTAGTCATTTGATTCTGTACTGACACATTTGGATTATCTTTAACGGCACCGATAACAAAATCAAAACTCTTGATATGGTCAAAGACCTGTAACAGATCCATATTTTGCTTGCTAGTTCGATATAACAGGCAACTAAAAGTTATTGGCGGCATTATCCCTTGGAATGCAGTAACTGTTTCATTCTTGAGAGGATCGCTTTCAGCATTATGACTTTCTCTTAGTGCCTTTTCTTTGCAAAAAGTGCGACAAGAAACCCTGGTAATATAGTTTAATCTTCGAGTTTATTTATCCTTCCAATCATCGCACATAGGTAATACATAGACTATGTAAGTGCGTGTTTCTGTTGCCGAAAACAGGGGGTTCTTGTTCAACTTCCAAGAAACAGAAATGGCTTTTGTCGATCGATACTAGGGTTTAGCAGGTCACAAAATTTCCTTGCTAATCAAACTTGGTTACGACTTTCTTGCTTCTCAGTTTACTTAGTTTGACGATAGGAAATCGCCCGCAGATGGAAGTTTTGACATTTTAACTTATGCTTGGCCAGATGTTTCCATATTTCCGTGTCACGGCCAAGTGCTTACTGTTTACGTATTTATAGCACGTGATATTTTATCTTTAATATCTTATTTGTTTTTTTGTCCCACAAAATATCTAACCCTATTCTGCATGAAACATAGATTTATCGCATCCAAAGAAAAATCGTAACTTCAAGTTGTCAATTATGAATCCTTATTAGAAATTTGCTACTTCTCCAATATCTGATAAGCTTGACGCCTTAATTCAGAGTTAATTCATATTAACCTGTTTCTAAATGTCGGGGCAATTGATCAGAAAGTTGATGGGACGATGCATTTTCCTAAAATCCAATTTTACTGCCTTTTCAAAAAAGCTGGTTTGGTCAGGCACACCATTGGTACCAAAATAGCGGCAGCGGCGCTTGGATAATGTAGCGGGCGAGTATTTCATTCTGTGAACTGTTAAATGTGAGAGCGCGTGAAAATTACCGTCTGTAAATCCCAAAGGCTGCAACTAGGTGGGAAACCTTACCACATTCACGATGAATGAAGGTACGTCACAGACACGGGAGGCATGGATCTTAAAGTCACGCAATCCTAATCGTGTCCGCGATGCACACTTGGCAATGAAGATGAAATCTTTTAACCATCCCTTTTACATGGATGTCACTAGGGCTAGTCTTTCCAATACTAGCGAATTTATTTGCAAATCTAACTACCCAAGCATAGACATAAAACCTGGAACAAAGGGTGATTTTATTCTGAATGGGACCAGACCTTCAAACATTGCGAAGAGTAATCAATTATTGTCCGCTTTATGTCGAAATTACTTCAGCTACATGTCAAAAGTAACAAAAAGTACACGACGTAAATGACTATTTCTCCAAAGTTTACTTATCCGAAGTCATTTTGAGCTAAACGTATGAATGTATTTCTTTTAGCTCAACAAATCCCATGTTCTTTAAAGTACTGCATAAATTTTTAGTTTACATCGTTGCTAAATGCTATAGAAAGGGTTCAAGTGGTGCGAGATATTTGTTTCTTAATTTCTTCATAGAAAGTGCTTTATCAAAAGTTTGTTAATCTACTCATCCAATCTCCTTCGTTCTATCATGCATGCGCAAAAATGCTGACTTGACTTTACTGGAAGGTAGTTTTAGGATTGGGCTCGACTTTCCAGTGCGTCAGCACAGGGCATAATATCATCGCAAACGCGGTGCTTGTGGTCCGCATTCCACCGCGTTCCGCTTGGATGCATAAACGATGCCTTGATTTTTCAGCGCATCCGGCATATCACTAGTGGCCGCTAAAATTCTTTATTCCGATACCTGCCAAAAGTACAGAAATATGCTCATTTTGCCATGTGGCCAGGTGTTTTAAGCATCAGAGGATAAATCTTCCTGAATACTTGGGTTTATTTGCATTGCCTAAGGTGATTTGGTTGAAACATTGATCATTTGATACCCCAACATAAGAAATCGCCAAAATCCAGATATGCTAAGTAAGAAGGCAAAAATATAAAAGCCCTATCCAGGAGAGCAAGACTTTGGGAAAAACAAATTTATTTAACTTGTTTATCTCTACGTCTATGAATGTGTGAGATTTATGAACAAACTTCCGGATACTTTTTTCTGATTTTTTACATTATGCACTTGTATATCAAAAAATTATCCATTCTGTACTTTACGTCCCCTATAAGATTGAATGACGATAAGTTACCAGCAATTCTTTACCAATTCCAATTCACTCCAAAGCACTTGCTTAAGAGAGTTGAGATGAGCACAACTTTTGTATCTTGCCTGCTTATTTCCATTATTTTTTGGGGCATTTCGCGCGCACATTCTATTCATCAGAGTGCGAGCACACTTCTGAAAGCTTATATTCTGAAAACGTCTTCCTTTTGCCTTAGCGTTTGTATTTTGTAGGTGATTTTTCCATAGAAATCCTACACTACCTAAAAGCCTTGGACGGGTTTTTCTACCACCTTTAAGCAATACGAACAATCACTTTTGTTCTGATGACACAACCATTGGAATGTTAAAGGTCGTTCCTTATGATGGTCGTCTACATTTGGCTATCCTAATCTGATGTAGAAGCTAAGCAGAATTTAAGCTCGCATCATTTTTTAGCATGTTTTTCGATTCCCACCCATCTGTTGACGAGTAAGTATGAAATCGAAAGTACATCTCTCATTATATGGAAATCACTTTTAAAACACATCCTTCCGACATTTTGCTCTACTTTTTGGAAACAAAGATGCGTACCTTGATATATATAAGTTACATTTGAACTTCTAACATACCATTTTTCATAGTGTAACTATGTGCCAACGCTTAGTTTTTAAAAGGATGCACTTCTAAGCACCCAAAGATGGTTTGCGTGCCTAGCTCGATTTGACAATATTTTTTTTTAAAACGTAAACTTTATAAAACCATAAAAACTACATTTTTTAAACAATTTATCTGTTAACTTTCAATAGCTTCTCTCATTCTTTAACTACTCAGTGAATGGGTGAAATACTTTTCCATCCTTTCCTACCTTCAACAACTTTGTGAATTCGAAAAGTCATGTCACATACCGCGTGTCGAACATGTAGGTGGAAGAACAGTGTGTTATTCACAATGCAGAACAGGCATCTTACGATGCCACCAGGAAAAAGCATGGTGGAATAAATGGCGATAGATACTGATACAAGAATTTATGAAGCTGTCGAAAAATCCGCAACGCCATGACAACCACCCTGTTTGGCTGTTACGGTCTGAAGAGGTTACAAAAAAATGAATTATTCTACTGAATATTAATATTACAAGTTGTTATATCAGTCGCAAATTGTTTTTTCCCTTAGTATAAGTTAAAGTCTTCTTTTATCTTTCTTGTTTTGGGTTTTTAAAGCATGGAGCTATTCTAGGGGATTGCCTTTTTGCATATTGAACGACAAAATGGGGAGATAAACTCCATTTTGTCGCGTTTATAAACATACAATCTTACTTCTGCAAACAGATTAGATGTGTTGGCGCATGACAATAATATTCTAGTCGTTTTGCATTGGAGCTGAAATAAAGGCTTAGTACATCGCCCATTAGTCATCACAGGGTTTTTTGCAGTTTTTATTAGTACAAACACTGTAACATCTTGCATTTTACATGTAAAATACCTTTTAATTCTGCTAACGAGAACATGGCTTACTAGTTTTTACTACCTAGCGGATATAATCAAATTCATTAATCGCCCACAGCAAAGCAGGAAGCCTTGGTGTCGAAATTGTTTTAAGAAAAGTTGATATTGTTTTTCCACAGAGTAGTTTAGTGGAGTATTTTGCTTTTATCACAAGAGATTTCAAGCTAGCTTACTACTATTTTTACATGTGAAGTTAATACATGCGCTCCCATACAATGATTGTTTCCAGAAATTGGGATTGTCCGCTGGCCTATTTACTTCCCTATTTCCCACTAACATATTTCTCACTTTGCTACAATTCCATTTGCCCACTCTTCCTGTTGCGTCATATTTGACTGAATATCTTTCATTCTTTTTGTCAATCAGACCTCATGTTAACAAGAGAGACAGGCAATCCCTGGGACTTCCTGGATTAACTATTCATGAAAATCTTGGTTTGAGAAACATTAAATTATGTTTTCCCGCCATTTTTGTCAGTACTTTTAGCCCTAAATGAGGATGAGATCAATTCAAATAATGCAGAGAGATTTAAATAATAGGGAAGATCGAATCAGATGCTCACCTATAAGTGCTTTGGACTCGAAATAGAAATCCATGAAATCGTACTTATCAGTCGGTGTTTCGCACAAGGTAATCTACGAGTTTTGCCTACAAAACTCGAAAACCCTCATAGATTTCAATAAGGAATTATTTGTCTGTGTACCTTGTAAGGCGATTAAAGAGCACAGTACTATTTTTTTTCCTCAAATGCAAGCAATTGTACTAATCAACCGAAGTTCACAATCCAAAATCGGCTTTACCAATTAGTACACCACTTATTCACCCTCTTCCGGTTCAAACCCATAGGCAAAACAAAAAACGTTATCGGGTGATGTATCATTCGATAAATTCCACGTGAACCATGGTACTTGCTTATAAAAGTTCAAAACTACTCTTTCATTCATATTGTATATTTTGGAAAATTTTGCGTGTAAGTTAGGCTAGAATTACTCGTCTATCTATCGAGAAAAAAGGAATTATGCCTTTTTTTACTGAAGAAGCAGCTTGGTAATACCCTACCATTGTCTTTGAACTTAGGTGATTTGAGTGCATATTACATGTGTGCAGTCTGATTTCATAGAATCTACATGGTTGCGTATGAGCATCTCTTTGCTATTTCAAGTAAATAATATCTTTGGCCCTTGCGGCTCACAAACTAGCATTTATGATTGGAGAAACGGTAGCACTTCTGAAATGCATGAAATGTAATATTTCAGGCGCTGACTTTGTAAGAATTAATGGCGAAACAAACTTCTGTTTACTGTGAAAACCGGCCAAATATTAGCAACTTTTTACAGATGTGTATAAGAAAGCGCCGACTTTAATTCTGGTGCACCTCCAAGACTAATGATAGAGTGGTTGACTGTGATCCTTGCCATATTGCCAAACCTTCTGGGGAGGTCTTCATTATTTGCTAAATAGGAGCACAGCATTGTCAAGGGATGTTTACATTGGACTCAAATTTCCTATTTATTGAATTTTTACAAGCCGTTAAATTGTTTTGCTGATACGTTTTCAAGCGCTCTTTTCTTGTTAATAGATTAATTTTACTACCCTGTAGCTAACGTAATCCAACTGTTTGTTTTTGTAAACGAGTGAAATGAAGACACAATTTTTTCTTTGATATTAACAGCATTGCGCTATAGACGACAAGAAATTTGTCGATAACTCTGAATGTAGGTTAATCAGGTTTTTATGTGACGAAGGCTCTATTAAGTGGATGCTTAATGGACCCCCTGTCTCGAGCATGATATAACCAGGCTAATTGCGAATTTCGACGCAACACTTTTTCTAATATGTAATTTAAGGTATTATTTTTTGTTATTATTTGTTAAATGATTGCGCCATCTTTATTTGACTGATAGTTTTTAAAGTCCTCACTTGATAATTCCATTAAAACTCAGAATTTCGGCAGAAGACACGATTTGAGCAACTTCGTGATAAACGTAAATGAATTTAATTCGAAAACCTTTAATCGTTGGCGTTTTACATGCTTTGTCAAAATGTTTTGCTAATAGTTCAAACATCCTGTCTACTCTCGTTTCCTAATTGAAGGCTGCGTTGAAAACAATTTTAGGTTGGTCCAGATGTTGCTGCCCTAACGCGATAGCAATCCGAGTCCTTCGATTAAAGCCCAGATTTGAGTGCGCACCGGATTCTAACATGAATAGGGGACTTGTAGTTACTGCAAACTCCTTACACAGTTGCTCTTAAAATTGCAGAATGTATATGGAAATTGTACACCTCATTCACAAAACTCTAGTCGTACTTAGTTTAGTATGACCAATTGTGTCTGTCTTTAGAAATGAAGAATTACCTTCGCAAATGAGTAAGTGTTTGCGGTAGGCATGGTTCATAAGTATTTGAAATAGATGGGACTAACCATGGAAGAAATGGGCGTGTTTTCGGTCCCGGATAGAATGCTGATGAGTTTGATTCGATGCTATCTAAAAGGTAGCTGTGACGTTGGAAAATCGCCATTTAATTTCATTTAGCACATTAGAGCATTAACAGATATCAAGATAATGAACATAAAAGGAAGATGCAACTCTGATCCTGCATTTTTGGCATCCATGATATAACTACCTAAATTGAAGCTTGCATGCGGCTTTTTCATAAATGCTAAATTGGGATAAGGAATTTCGCTAAAATGGGTTAATAAGACATACTTATGCTGAAAAAGCATGATCCTTTTAGGATAGGCCTGTCTGCAGAATCAGTAAGAACTTCAGCTTTGTAAAATATGGCTGTTTTCCCTGCGCTCAACGCATGAAACATTCAAATCCCTCTTAAAATTTTTTAAATTTTCCTTTTAAAAGTTTGTGTGTTTGTCAAAAGAAGTATGGTCTTCTCTTTTTTTCTACCAAAGAATAAAGAATTTGCCCTTAGTTACTAGTGCTTAAAGTCTAGGTATTTGGCCATCTTTTTGCGCATTTCATTGCAATACTGCTGAACGAGGCGTCTTCTCTCGCTAGCGGCTTGCTTACATCATAAACACTTGGTTGAAAAAGATTAAATCCATCATATACTGGTTGATGCTATTATTTTGCAATAAAGCTGTTTATGCTGAAATTTTTGTGTTAAATGTAAAATATCTTGATCACACCATTACAAAGTTGCGTTTTTTCCCACGCGACGGAATTGTTACAATTGTGTTGGTTGCTGAAGCTTGTGAAAGCTGCAAAAGGTTGTAATTATGACTTTTTAAGTTGATGGTGCATTTCCTTCTTACTACCTATTTTGATTGTTCCATTTGTTTACTGGTCGAGCCTGTCTATCAGAAAAGGAGACTTTGTAAACTGTTGCTGTTTGTTCTCCCATGCATGGCCGCATTTCGTCACGCAGCGTCATACACTTTAATTTAATTTTAATTTTATGATTAGCTATTGAACAGTTCCAAAGCTAGAATGGTATCTTCTTAACAAACAAATTAATAGTAGTCATTACCGAGGGCCAAGATGAAAATGTACTAATTTGCTACCTCTAGAAGCAAAATGTCA
Organism: Echinococcus granulosus; assembly: GCF_000524195.1. Lineage (NCBI taxonomy): Eukaryota > Metazoa > Platyhelminthes > Cestoda > Cyclophyllidea > Taeniidae > Echinococcus > Echinococcus granulosus. The sequence goes on along the minus strand of NW_020170387.1, from coordinate 551,319 downwards.
ATGTTAATCATCTCATCCATTCCATATGACGTATCGAATATTCGTAACAATAAAAACGCCGTTTTATTACTTTTGTTTCCAGCATACGGAGCGTGATGATGAAGTACATGGAAAAAAGAGGTGATTTAACCTTTGACAAGATATTTAACCAACGATTGGGATATTTGATCTTCAAAGACTATTGCCTTAACTATCACGAAGAGCCGGTTCCACAAATCCGCTTCTATGAGGAGATCAAGAAGTTGGAAAGTCTTGAGACTGATGAGGAACGAATTGCACTTGGCAAGGAAATTTACGACCATTTTATCATGAAAGATCTGCTCTCCCAGTCTCACGTAAGTGGTCAGAACGTGTTATCAATAGCGTCTCATCTAGCATCCATATTTTGGAGATGTGGTTTGCTTCAATTTGGCGGCCGAGAATCTTAGATTCAAAAGCATCATTTTGTATTTTCACTAAGAGAGTTCTGCGCTTAGCTCATCAGTATGCAGGATGAAGTTTAAGTAAAAATGACAATTTCAAGGCTTTAAAAGTTTCTTTATTTTTGAAACACTTTATTCATTTGTGTAAGGTCCAAACTCATAACTATTGATGGCCTGGCGTAAGCATTTCAATGAGTCTTTGCGGTTTCCATTAAAGGGAGCCTATTTTTGACTTTGAAATTCCATTGCCAAATTTATTTGCCTGTATTTTGCAGCTCTAGCAGCCGCCATTAGCTACTGCTGTTTTGTCATTCGCATATCCAAGAGTGTGACTGCTTTTTCATGAAACGGAACTATGAAGTTCAAACAATATAGTAATAAAAATGCTCCTACCAACATACTTTGTCTGACGCAAGTAATGTGATGCTGAAGGGCTTTGGAGTGACTCCAAGGGCAGGTATCCTAAAGTTTCTGGAGTATTTACGGAGTGATTTACCGCAAGCGGGAGTCAAAATCGTCATATATTATTGCATGCGGTATTTCTACTGTTGATTTAAGTAGTCAATGTTTTGAGCGACCAAAATTTCTCGAGTTAAGCGTTAACTGAAACCTAGGGTAAAATTTGACAGCTCTGAGTTCTATTTTTGTCAGTCCTCATTAATGCTTTATCATCATAAAGTCTTTCTTTTTAGTCATTTTGATTAAATGTTAAAACAACTTATTAGTATTTTTGTTAACTACGCGGAATTTTTTATAACTCAGCTATTAATATTGAACAAAAAAGCGTTTTTATTATCTAAGTTTTAAGCAGGGACAGTTTATCGTAGATCGTTTAATTAAGAGGATATTCCTTTTTAAAAATGAAAGGGCAATATTCTGAACCCCTTGATTCACTTCAGAGCAATCAACCTAACATTAACATTTCCAGTTAATGAATGTAGAATCGCGACTAAGTTTATTGAAACCGCTACCACCTAGTGCAGTGCTTGTACTTTTATACTGTCCAACGGATCCTTATACTTATCGAATCCACTTGCATACTGACTCTAATGTCACGCTTCTCTCGACCTTGGGCATCAAGATACTTCAAAACATTTCACTATGGTAGGTTTTACGTGGGTCTAACTTTTACTATTGAGCTTTCCAGGAATTCTCCAAAGAAACCGTCGCCCGAGTGTTGGAGCTCCTAACAAGCGCACAGCGAACGCGAATACTTCCTCAGGACACCTTCTCGGTAGGATTTATTGTTTGGATATCCTGTAAATATTTCATTTCTTAATCTTTAGGTTTATATATCATCTTATAAGTGGATGACTTCTTACGTTGTTTTATTATTTTCACCGATTTAAGAATGTCCTTGTGTTAATATTTAGCCCTATCTGCAGGAGATATGCGAATCTATCCGCGGTGACATCTTTGACGCATTTATTCGTTCCCCCAGATTTACCCGTTTTTGCCAGTGGAAAAATCTGGAGCTCAATTTGAACGTATGTCACAGTCTGCTTCTCCAGCAACCTGCTTAGAAGAATCAACTCTAACACTTGATACACTAGCCTTTTAAATTGGTTGTATTTCAACTGAGCATTTTAATTTTCGCAATGCGAATACATCAAGAGAAACCTTTTAATATCCAGTTTTACCGACCTTCTGGAATCATTTTGAGCCTAGATTACGGTAACGATTTTCTAGAACACAAATTTCGCGAAATATTTTTATGATAGAAAAAATAACCAATCATAATTACTTTAAAGTTGTTGAGTTTCTGGCCGGTAGGATACAATGAAACAGAACTGTATTGTTAGACTACTTCACCGATAACTGTTCGGCAGTGTTTGGTGCATATTTTTAGAATACACGGCTTGCATTCAATCAAACCGTTCCTTTTAATTTGTTAAAAGATTTTAAATTGTGATTGGCGTAAGTGTTTTTTTTTGTATTAGCTGGCACTAGATTCATGAAAAGAAATTTTGCCCAGAGGGATAATGATACGAGTGAACTTTGAGAATTGAGACTCGAATTTTAACTTGGTTATGTGGAATGCCAATAGTTATGTGGTTGCGTGTTTAATTGCGTTTGGTAAATTTCACACTTAAATGAATTAGAACTTTTGATTATTTACTGGAAGTCTCGAAGAGCATAAACTTAACGTACGGTAACAATTCCTTCAGCATGACTATTTGCATAGATCAAAAAGTATCAAGCGTATTTGCTTTTGTCTCTTTATTCCCAAAGCTCACAGCGAATGACTTCAGCGTTCACCGAATCATCGGTCGGGGCGGGTTCGGTGAAGTTTATGGCTGCCGCAAGACGGATACTGGAAAAATGTAAGAAACCTTATTTTACCATCTCCTTTTCTTGAGAAAAACCGCTTGACAAAGTGCGGTTTTTTCGAAGTCGCGATTAATGACAAAATCAGCGTGTAGTCAGAAGTCTGAATCTACGCATTTTCCCATTGCATAAGGCACTCCAATTCGTTCCCCTTATTTCATTCGTCGTAGTGACCCCGTGCATTCTTGGAACATGTCCTATTTGTATCGCAAGCAATAACTGCGGTGAAGAGGAAGAACGCTATACCACCATTGTTTGGGCTTTTCATGGGCGTCTACATGGGCGGCGCATTCGTTGGTATACCAATTTCATAAATCGAGATTTTGAAGGTGTTGTGGAAAAGCACAGCCAGTAGAAATTAAAAAAAAGCAGAATTTGATTTAAAATGGAGCGTCGCCTATTAAATTAAATAAGTCGATGAGGCTACCATTTTTAAAAGGGCTTTAATAAAAATAAATAGCAGTTTTATTTGTTAATCAGATTTATTTATGCTAAAATTGATAATTAAACGTAAACTTGGTGAGTATTTTATTCGGCTGTGTCGTAATGGACTTCACTTTGACAATGACGAGCTCTTAGTTTTAATATTAGAGTGAAAGTGCTATTGTAGGGCCATTTACAACTCATTTGGTATTTTCATGAATATCGCTCTGGTCGTTTCGCATGAACGAGCTCGCTTTGCATATTATGACGAAAATGGAGGCGAATACTCAGAACTGACTAGCCAACTTTCATGTTTGTAGAACAGATTTTTATCAGGGAGTTCGTTCAATTGTTTCAATAAAATTCCTTTAATTGAAAAATGTGATGCAGTAGTAATAACATTGGTTGCCTTTCCCTACTTAGAATGCTTTTGTTTGTGAAAAGACCTAGTTTTTAACCCTCATTTATCAGTGCAAAAGCTTGATCTTTGCTATTTTTTATCTTAGTGTTCATTTGATTAGAAAGTGGAGGTCGCTGCGGAGTTAATTGGGCCAATTTCATTTATTGGCATCCATAAAATAGTCAGAAAATCGTATGCAAATGTTTTTCCTGGATGTTTAATATTCATACTAGTAAACTTATTTATAAAGCTGCTTTTTTTGCAATTAAACGCGGTACTTACTCTAGAGCAAATAAAAGTGGGGCTTTCGTTAAGCAAATGGCAATAAAAGCTGTTCAGTCTTATTTAACATATATTTGTGCAGATTTTTTGTCATCGGGTATCCATTTCGCCAATTTATCACTGTGTATGACTCGTGTCATGACAGGTGGGTAAAGCTACGAGGCACCTCCACACGGTTTTGATTGATGACGTTGGGAGAGGGAGGGAATATCACGCCAAAATTTTGCCCGCGATTTCGACTGGGTGCCCAGACTAATTGCTTCACGGATGAATTAAATTCATTACTTTTCAAATTTGGTGCTTGCACACCTTTGGTCTTTTGCGATTAAATACGGGTTGTATTTGGCTATACTCTGTACAAATCGCATGTCCAACTATCGAATGCTTTTCCCTCGTAAGGTGACATTGTGGTTCATTGTCCCATTGAATGTTGCCATTTGCAGTAAGTGTACATAAGTTCTCGTATTGTTGACCTATAAGTTCATTTTGTAGAAGTCTTTCCCGAAGCAAAGCAAACACAGTAGGCACCTTGAAAATGGCTTTTTGATGTATTTCACTCAAAAGACATCGTTATAATCTATTAGATTGAAAAGTTTACAACCTTTGCATCCTTTCAAGCACATCCTTACTCCATCTATTTTGCGTCGCCTGCAAAGTAAGTCCACTCTCAACCAGTTTTCAGCACTAATTTTTATTTTAAATGAAAACAAAATGAATTTTAAAGCAAGTATTCTGGAACGATGCCAAATGTTGTGTTAATAGATCAAGAGTTTGCGTAACCTGACCCCGTGTTAATTTAGCTATAGGGAATAAAATCGGGCTTTGCTGTATCATTAGATTTTAACGATGCATGGCATGACAAATGACAACAGGAAAACATATTTTACGTTCCGATTGGTTCTAGATCAGAGCATACATGCTGCATCTTCATAGGAATAAAAAGTGGCCTTATGGATTACTTCGTGATTCTCATTGTTAAATGTCTATTCGCACACCAAATTTTGTAGATCATTTTTTTTCGTGGCTAGTGGGATTTTATGACTATGAACTGTAAACACTCTGGATTTCTTGTAGAGCTACTGGAACATATTTAGCTCATTCTGATATTAATTAAGGAATGCACTCTGCAGTCATTTATGGGTAACAACAGCAGTTCTTGTTTTTTCCATAACCTTCGGGTTGATTTATGCATTATTTTGATTTTTTATGACACCATGCTTGTCTCACCTTTTATACGTGGAGGTATCTATTGCGGTTGTTTTTTGAGCTGGTTGTCGCCGCAGCTAATCAAGGTGGAATTTTATTTTGCGTTCTAATTATGTTTTTGGAATTAATTTCAGGTATGCTATGAAGTGCTTGGATAAAAAGCGGATCAAAATGAAGGGTGGGGAGTCATTGGCCTTGAACGAAAGAGCTATGCTTTCTCTTGTCAGCACGGGAGTAAGTAAATTTTAATCTAATTCCTTCTATCTTGCCCACCTAGTACGGTTCTGAATCTTTAAAAAAAATGCTAAATGGACCCAATTTTATGCTTAAATTATCAATTTTGTTGCTCAAAGAGTAAGGAAACTGATTTATTTTATGTTATTAACTTTTTTGTGATAAAGTAGAGTGGTGCCATTCATGCAATGTTTATGTCAAAGCTGCAGAATACTTCAATTCCAATGTGTAACATATATTTTACCGGTAAATATGCAAAAGGAGCCATCATATCACATTATTCGGGGGAAGTTAATTGCATTGACAAGCTCTAGATATAATAAAATCCGCCCAATCCAATTTCTCCGGTAAAGCATATGACCGAGATTAAAGTTTAGCACTGACTCAGCGTTTCCTGTACCAAACTCATTAACAATGATTACAATCACAAGATTTATTCTATCCAAAATATTATGCAGTCTAATATCATGGCCATAGACTGATATCATAAACCACATAATTTTATTACTTTAAGCTGGATGTCTCCTTTATTTTTTACTTTTTATTGTACCTCTAATTCTTCGCTGTTATTACGAGGGTCTGTTCTTGCAGCAATTTCTGATAACTTGTCTTCAATCTAATTCTTTTCACTTATCATGAACCTAAGTTATTTGTTACTATCTCGTTTTCTCCTAGACATTTATGCACAAATTAAGTGCTTAGGCGTGCTGACATACTTCACCTTTAGTATTATGACATACGCAAAGAAACCACCAGATCGCAAGTAGGGGCCTGCAGAGTATATCAAACTGGTATAATCCGATTGCTAAAATAAAACTCGCGATGATAGTACTGTGGGTTTGGCTTTTGCCTTGACAACCCTCTGGCTGCTAAATCGTGGCGAAGGTTTTATAGACTAAAGTGTGAAGGGCAGTTTCAGAGCGTAAACTGCACAGCTACGTAGTGTTTATTGTCTCCTGCACAGAACTACTACAGAGAGCATGTATGAGCTTCTGATAACCACGGATCTCTAAATGTCTAACTTGCCACTTCAGCGTATCTCTGAAAGTGCATTCTTACTACCTCTTAGGCACAAAAAGTTGAGTAAAAACGGCCTGTTGCGTCTTTGGCGAATTTCTAATGCTTAAAAAGCACTCTACTAATCCATGTGTCTCAAGAAGAACTTTTGCGGCTCATTATGTTTAGAAATAATAATGACTGCGAATGGAAAAGCCGCGATGGTTAAACCTCGACTCTTAAAGTTCATACATTTGAGAAGACACAACATGTTGGAGCTTGAATTTGTTGACACGATAGCGTTTTTTTGTCAGCGATGGTAAACGACTGTTGCTATTCAGGTGTTGAAATCGCTATAGTTCATCGGTATGATTTTTTGCAAAACTTGCTAACACATGAGATCTTTGACGAATTTCGTCCATGGGTCGAATTTGGTCATCTGAACTATTTTGATAGGCAATCAGCTTGAACTTGCCCTCACATCCTTTTTGTTTATGTGATGTTTAGTTTTTTGTCAGTTTGGTAAACGCATTCATCAAGCAGAGGTTTATTTGCACTTGGCGTATCCAAAAAGGAAATTAACACAATAGGCAAGCGGTTGTTACTGTTTGGTGCCTCGACGAACTTCAGTTTCGTTTATTTCCATGAAATAAACTACGCCTTTTATGAATTCCTAAATGAAATCGTATATACGTTAAAGGCACTCGAAGTGCCATAACAAACCCCATTGGCAAAGAAACTTACCGAACCACTATAGGATACATAATACCCATAGAGTCGTGTAAATTTGGGGGCACTTTCCATAAAGCAATGCCTTGAAAGAAATGGAGAGAATGACTGTGAATTCGTAGACATGAGAAAATTGGACGCTTTTCAGGTACTCTAGCGTTAAGTAGTGGTGAAAAATGCGTAACGATACCTTGCGTAGGCACAAGAAGTCCCATCTTCCATCCGTTTAATGAATCTCTATTTAACAAAAGGGTAACGGCATCTAAGACGCTGGCATTACATTGGTATTAGGGTTCCACGTTAACAAATCCTCATAGTTCTCACACGCGATTGTATATTTAGCAGTATTACTGCTTCTAACCATTAGCATAGGTTACTAGGATTGTTTGCCTGATTTTCTGGGAATAATTTGAGTTAAAATTCTTTTTCAAATGGAGTTTTATGGCCTAGTCGTCATTTAGTAAGATTTAGCTCACGCGTTAGCTCGTTAGTTAGCTAGAGAATGTGAATCTACTGAAGGTAGTAGTTGAAGGACTGTAGACAAGGGTGGTAAATAAAATGTAAAGCGTAGTAAATCTGGATTTTGCAAGCTGGAACTCTTCTATAGGCCAAGTTGAAAGCTTCATAGGGTATGTAATCTATCACAACTACCTAACGTGGCTGTCCATTGAGTAAAATACATAATTTATTGCTGCAACACGACTCATGCCCTTGAAAATCAAGCCAGACGTACGTTACAATAAGCAAGCAGTCTATGAAATACTCAAACTATGCCACACATGTTTGCTTTGGAACGAAAACCTGCAATTAGTTGCTACCATCATTGAGTTGTTCCATATGTCTACTTGTAGAATTCCAGACGTTTTTAAAACGGCAAATTTTATTGCCATGGGCTTAATTAATTTTGTGAAACTGATCTATAAACATGTGTTTCTTGAAGTTGCCACGCAAGACAACTATTTTTCAATGCCTTTGCATGAAGGCTTGCAGTGGTCCTTGTCAAGTCCTGATTTCTGTGGTGCGATCAAGCGGATTAGATGGGGACTGTTTGCACGATCACGCCGTTCGCAAGTAGGTTACGAAATGCTACTGAAAATCTTCGCGGAACTGGACTGGTTTTTTTTGCTATTTATGGACCTTATGCGTATAAATCGGCACCAGCTGTGTGTAAGCTAACCGTTCATTTACCTTAACTTCCATAGAAGTAGTAAAGCATTTGAACAATTGAAATAATTTTTTTAATGATGCATAAATGACGTTTTGTAGGCTAAAAAAACCGACTTTGTGACATTTGAATAAGCTGGATGCGCCAATCCTGATCTGGAAACACAAACATCGCTTTAGGTAATGCCAGTCTCAATTATGGTTTTCCCAGGTAAATCTTCAAATGAACAAAGTCAAGGGTCTCACTTTGTGATATGAACCTATCACCGTTTCACTAGTGATCGGAAACGAAATGGAAGCTAGTTAGAAATAGTCTAAGCAGGTGGAAATGTGGTAAACTTTCAAAGCATTCGTCGCTAGTGTAACCGTTATTTGACGATTCCTTTAGATATTACTAGTTCTCATCTATTACCTCAACTGTCAGTGTTAATCAGAAACCTGGATTAATCTGCTGATGAGGCAAATACGTTATGGTTAAAAGAGTAACTTTAGGGCGCATGCATCAGATTTCCTATTTGGGTCTACGACTTCGGTTATCCTATTGTTAAAAGATGTGTGCCGTCCTGTGATGATACGGTTTTCCCGGCTGATCCGAAATAGTTTTAACATTTAAAAAAAAAACAAATATCCAAACAGGTGACAAATGGCAATTTAGTCATTTGGGTAATTTGCTCCCGCTATTGCTTGAAGGGAGGGACCATTTATAGTTGAAATTATTGCAAAAGTAGGCAACTTAACTGCTCCGTATAATTATGCATGTCCACTTTATTTTTCTTTTTGACTGATTGCTTTTTTGCTCAATTTTGTATATAATCTACATGGATCATCGGCGTGTGAAAAAATATCCTGTTTATCTCCTAAGTAAATGGCCTCCTTGAGGTAGGCTTGTTCAGTTACTCTTCTGCGGCGTAAATGTTTTCGGCACGTAGAATGACGTGTACACAGGCTCGGCTACTTGGGATCTTTTCGTATTGAATGCGTCTGATGTATGTAACCTTAACGTCCTTTTACTCTGCTTAAACAAGGCTTGAGTACAAGATCCATGTCAATACATCATAGGAGTTTTGATAAACTAATCCACAGCACTATTCGGCCATTTGCTTATAGGAAATCGTTTATCGGAGGCCTAAGTATTAAGTCTACAGCACTGTCCAGGAAATTAAAAGTACAAAGGAATGGGCAGTCATGCATTGAAACATTCCTTTACATTTTAGGAGGGATGCCCATTCATAGTCTGCATGACCTACGCTTTCCAAACTCCTGAGAAACTGTGCTTCATCCTTGATCTAATGAATGGTGGCGATCTGCACTATCACCTAACGCAGCACAATGTCTTCAGTGAGTCCGAGGTACGGTTCTACGCCGCGGAGGTGGTCCTTGGTTTGGAGCACATGCATAATCGCTTTATCGTCTATCGCGACTTAAAGGTTCGATTTATTTTGAACGTATTTCCCAGTTCTTATTAGTTCTACACTAGATACGTGGTCAGTTCATAAATGCGTGTTGTTCCAAATTTATAATGTAGATTCAGTGCATCAAGAATCGTTATTTAGTGCGCGAATCATTTCTAATTATAATAAAAAAGTTTTTTATGATCTTGAAAACAATTACGAAGCCGAAAAAATAGATGACACAATCAGAAGCTTGTACTTTTTGAATAGTGCTTAGAACCTGGTAGACCCCTTTGAAAGACTGATTATGAATCTCTTGGGCACAATTCACTTCGTCCATAGATTAATGCCACATCTGAAGTTCTTTTCCTCCCAATTAATTTGTACTTTACTGCATCATTTTTCAAATTTGAATACTATATTTGAATATTGTCCCTTGTTAACAAATTTTACTTACAGTGTGGGCCTCTGAACCTCTTTTACAATTTTATGCATTAATGGACAGATAGCTTATCAGTAAAAAGAGATTTCCTTGCCTTTTAAAGAATTCATTACTCAAAGGTAAAAATTGGATTGGATTGACTTTCACATAATAGTGCCGTTCATTGAATGTCATTAAAACAAAATTGTATATGCATCCGACCGCGTAAAATACATTTTTGTCCTTCAGTTCTTCGTAAAAACACCGACGCTTAGGCACTAAACCAGAACTAGTGTCATCACATGACGCGGCTGTTAAAATCCCGAAGACAGTCCCATTAAAGTTACGTGACACTTTGGTCATCACGTTTGTTTTCATAACTAAGCTGACGTAAATCGGTCCTTTCCGTAGCCGTTTTGTTCCCTGACAAGGTAAGGTTAAAAGAGGCTTTCAATACAAGTAGGAACCAGTGCTAAGGAAAAAAAACAAGTTGTACCTGCTTTATAAGGCTTAATTGCGCGAAAAAATTACATTGACATTTAAATGACGTCGCCTTTGACGCAACACTTTAAGGATGAATTTTCAGTATGGGCACGAAGTGGCTTCTGCAGAGTGAGTCTACTTAAAATGGACAGTGGCACACGTTTAAGCTGTGCTTCAGCTTGATACTATTACAGTGGATCTAAAAATTGGTTTCTACTGTTGGATTGGGAAAAGACGTATGGCTGACATAGCGAGTTTGTGAAATCTCACGCTTTAATCTTTTTTAGTAACATAGTTGCGCAAAAGAATGCAGGATGGTAAGAATGCTTCTGAAAGGGATCCAATTTGGCTATATACTTGTCGTAGTCAGGGAGATATCAGAAAATACTAAAAGTGCGAGTTTTGTTTTGACAAGTTACATTGCCTGCAAAACAAAGCAGTCTTGTTGATGAATTTTTCACTTGCATTTCACACCCTAACAGAAAATGCCCACTTCTGCTGCGCGCTTGTCACTCTATAATATGGAAATGATTTTTGCGATATTTCCGCCCTATCTGAATGAACGAACGAAGAGAATTAGAATAAGGCGCAGGAATGGGTTTGTTTATTTGGTACAAAATTGCCTAGAAATCGTATCCATGAGGTCCGTGGTGCAGCACTCTTAAAGTGTTCGCTTCTACTTTCTGATTTACGCTTAAATGATGCAATTACTTGTTTTTTTTTAAATGTGTTGTGGTAACTTAAGTGTTTGTGCCCTTAAGGCGGCATCTTATCGTGCATTATCGTCTTTCTGTATTTTTTAATGTTACCGGATGCAAATAAACAAAGGGAATCAAATTGTGCTTTAAAATTTTGGAATTGCACTTTAGTTGTGCCATTCGTTGGTAAGGCGTCTTTAAACATCCTATTTTTATCTTTGGAATACACCATAAAATTGATGGTGAAGACAAAAAGCCTCATTGCTGACCCTCATACTACACGTTTACTGGATACACTATTAAAAGATGGGTATCATTTTGTTTGCTGTTAATTAGTTTCTTGATCACTCCCTTTTGTTCCCATCTCAGAAGGATGGTTGGCATAATTAAAAGAGCCTAAATTTCGAGCAATGCAATACCTTATAATCATCGGATGCAGCTAGGGATGGAGTCCCCAAGTCATGAACCTGTGTTGTGAAACTCAACGTTACTAAAATTAATTTACATGAGGTAACTAAATCAAATTTTCCCCAAATTTTTATTAACGCAGCCCGCAAACATTTTATTGGACGAGTATGGCCACATTCGAATCAGTGATCTCGGACTGGCTTGTGACTTTTCGCGGAAGCGACCGCACGCCAGCGTGGGTACGCACGGTTACATGGCGCCGGAGGTGCTGCAACGTGGGCGGTCCTACGATTCTTCTGCCGACTGGTTCTCACTCGGCTGCATGCTCTACAAACTCCTCCGCGGGCACAGCCCCTTTCGCCATCACAAAGTGCGCGACAAGCACGAAATTGACCGCATGACCATGACCATGGTGAGTGCTGCGCCTCCCAACTCTCTTGCCCCTCTCTCAATGGCATTCGTTGTGCCAGCACCATGCACTTCAAGGAGGCGGCTTTGCATTGCCTGTTGCAAGTTGGCCATTTGCGATTTTCATCCCCTCTTATCTGATCTCGTAGCGTCGTGTGTTTTAGGGTCCGTCATAAAACGTGCATTTTATGTAGGAAAATACAAATGCTGCCTTTTTTTCAGCTAAAAATCATTTACTATCTTGCATCCTCCTCCTATGAGAGTGAGATGGGCTTTTTCGTTAGACTAGTTTTTTTTTTCCAATGAGGAAATCGGAATTTTCACACTCGGTATTTACAAGTCCACGCCTTTTAACACCAAGTTTGTTAGTTGGAAATTGATAGGTTCTAAAAAAATATGAAGTAGTTACCATTTTAGCAGTAGCTTCACGTATAGCGCAAAAATACTTTAAAGTCGAGTTTTAATCGTCTAGGGCCACTCCAAAGCTGAAAATTAGTTTTTCTGTTAATGTTTAATTCAGCCTTTACATTTTTTCCCAATGACAGGATATAGAACTTCCCGAAGATCTCTCTCCAGAAATGTACAGCCTTCTCTCCAAACTTCTGGCCCGAGACGTTGATTGTCGTTTAGGTTGCATGGGTCGCGGGTACGTCCAGCAAGATATTTAGAAATTGGTTTTCCTTGCCATCCAACTCTACTATAATTGGTGTTCGCATCCCGTCTCAGTATAAGCTGTCTTGACTATCCTTGACCAAGAGAATACATGGAAGACTCTTGGCCTATGGTAGTTCTATTTATTGTCACGAACTGTTGGTTATAACTAAAAACAAATATTCAGGGAATGGAGCGAGATTGCTCAGTTTACTCAGTATCATAATGATGTTCCTTTACTGTTGCAGCAAGCACTAAAGGGAAGTAGTGCTTCATCGGGGTCCAATGTAGGCATGCCAATAACTGGCGGTTGTCATTCGCAATAACAATCAAATGTACGTACAGTAGCGGTATAACTTGCCAATGTTAGTAGCACATAAAACGGTGCGCATTTCAAGCTGTTTGCTACATTTCAATTATGCAATAGAAAACGAATGAACCACAGTTGAAACTAACATTGTGTATTTCGATTCAAATGTATTCATTTGGTTAAAAAAACAAACACTTCCTCCATTCTACCAAAAGATGGCGCGATCGCCTTTGCTTTTTTCGTTTTATTCATTTCAAACAACTTGTCTCCTGCGTGATTTGATAATGTATAATTTAGCGCATGAATAGGTTTCTTACTAATTTAGTCAAGGCAGAATAGATAAGGTAATTTTTCCTCAATTTTTGAATATGATTTATTATACAGGCGCATGCCCAGTAATCGAACAAGAGTAAGAAATGGCAGTTGTATATTAGATCGACTTACATAGTTTTACCGTAACAGCTCTTTGTAAAGTGCGATTCATTAAAATTCATTCGATTAATGAAATAGTCACTTATGCATTATGCCACTCTGTTTAATTATTTTTCTGTTCAGTGGGGAGATTTTGACATTTGACACTTCGCCATATTGATTATCATTTAGACATTACCTCCGGTCATTGTAAAAAGATTTGGCATTTACAATTTTAACTAAATTTGGTAGCTGGGCACCACTGTTCTAAAAAACTCTGACAGTTTATTGGAGACGAATTTGTCCAAAGACCTTTGTTCTGCATTAAACTGAATTGACGTTCGGGCTTCTCAGCACGTTATCATTCACTGTTATTGTTGGTTGTGATTGTTTATCTTCCAGAGGTATTCTTAAAATCATAGCGTTTGTCGCCATCTTTACTGAAAATGGGGGTTGGAATACAGATTTGGCCAATGACGACCGCCCTTTTCACACTTCTCGTTCCTGCTAGGTAACGGGTCCATCCCACTATACGCAGTTACTGTCACGTGGGAACAGCACAAAAAGAGATAAATCCTAAAAGTGGGCATGCTTTTAATTTAATTTGAAATTTTGAAGGTGAATTACATTTCAAAAATGCGCTTGTCAGTTTTTTACAGCCGCATAATCCAGTTGGAAGTAAGGCGGTACCAGATAAAATGATTACAATTACATGATAGCACCTTTATCTACGATACTGACGTGATTGGCACTTTTCGCTTCATTGCAGTGGCTTTAAGGCCTCATTTTCAAAGGATGGCAGTTTCCACTTAGCCTTTAAGGCGTTTTATTTCTTAAACGCACACAATTTCGTGACCAATCGCATCAGACTAAACTTGAACGAATCGCTCTACACGCACACCAAAAAACCCCTTTTAACTGTATATCCTGCGGACAAATTTGTCAAAGCCTGATTCCAAAAAAGCTTGCCGTCCTTTTATGTCCTTCCACGTTTTTAACCATGTTTTGACTAGTTATTTTTTCTTGGTTCAGTGGAAGAATGTGACTACAGCTGAAACCTTAAATAATTTTGGAAAGAAATTCAAAATTTGTACATTCACTCTTCTACTCGTTGCACTGACGTCAACGAGTATTCTGTATATCCTGGTTTATGTTTGCAAAAAAGGAGAAGAGTGCTTGTAAAGAAAAATAATAATAACTAGACGTAGCGTCGTTTAGAGTATTCACTACCTCAAATACTCTTTTATTAAACCCACCTTTTTGCTATTTAATTCTTTTATAAGTATGGTGTTGCCGAATGAATCTGGTCAGGATTTATCAGTCACTCGATGGGAACAGTTCAGTGTCAGCGACGGTCTATTCTTTTATCCTTAAAAGGACGTGCACAAGCACGACGACGCAGTATTGTGGTGTCGAAAAGCTATCGTGCAATATCACCAATAACCCTAGCGTTCTCCTCTTTCGACACAGTCCACTATTTCACTCACCTGGCTGCAGAATATACTTAGCTTACAGTTTTTTCTTCAAAAATCGTGTTAGATTCCCTAATCTCGGTCAGGTATGCGCATAGCATTTGGCCAGCGAAGATTGCACTAGGCATATGCTTAAGTGCCACCGCATTCATCGTACCATTTGCGTTCTTTCAGGATGTAAAGATCTCTACTTCTTAAAGCGTGTTTTTAATTTGGGGCCAAATTTCACATTTTATCCAGTCCATCTGTAATGTTAATAGTCTATTACCCATTTCAAATAATTGCATTAAGAAGATAAGATTAGCCGAAAGGCTGATCATTGTCCCATTTGGAGTCTTGGAATTGGTCGTTGAGTTTTCCACTTCAACCGGGAATGTTATTCATTTTTGATAAAGAAAGAGGGGAGAATTCTTCGATCTCGTGGTAAGCGTAATAACACCTAGCCGTTTCATTGGAAACTCATTTTAGCCCAAATGCAAAATAGGCTAAAATCAGTCTCATTTTTCGCTGGGCTTAGAAAACGTAACCGGAAATTCGAAGAAAACTTGAATGATCTGAGAAATTCTTCGACATTGGCATGGCCCAAATGCTAAATGTAGAGCATAAATCCTCACCGCTTTGTAACTTGGACATTATATGCCATTTAGTGGACAGAGGATAAAATGAACCACGAATTGTGCAATCGGATTTGTTTGAAGTTTATATGTACTTCGATCATAGCATCGTAACTGAGTGGAAAACGGCAATCATTCATTCTTTAGTTTTATGTCTGCTTTAAGCGTCACTTTTGGTCATAACAAAATCTAGGCTCACGCTCCAAATTATGTACTCTATAAAATCTTTGGGCACGTTACCAAATGTTCCATCAGAATCTCAAATAGGCCTATTTCCCTTTAAAGCAGTTCTCAATTCAAATTTCTAATTCTTTGGAGATTTAATCAATTGCGCAATTCACGGACTCTGTAAGAGGGGTGCGGCTCCGTTAATACATTCCTCGTTGACTCACTTCAGTTTCTGCTCGATTGCAGATCCTTGGAGGTTCGAGAACACGAGTTTTTCAAAGACATTGACTGGCAACTGGTGTACCACCGCAAGTACCCCCCACCCCTCATCCCACCACGTGGCGAAGTTAATGCCGCTGATGCCTTCGATATTGGATCCTTTGATGAAGAGGACACCAAATATATTAAAGTACGTTGTCCCCTTCTTCCTCTTTATTGCTCTTCAAAAGAGTTTCTTGGAGTCAGCTTCTTTCCAACTGAGAGCTAAAAAAATGCGTTTTTGATCGAGTAAACGCTACGCTAGATGGGTTGGTGCATGAATCATGATAGTTTCTATTTTTATAAGCTTCATACCCGGCATTTTAATGCAATACGACATTTACTGATGGCAGTGGCAAACCGGGGGCGTCCTACTCAGAAAGCATTAAACCATGCATTTTCCATTTGTTTATTAATTATTCAAGAAAACAATTTTGTTCTCAAGTCGGTTGTTGCTGTCTAGCTGTTAAGGTTGCATCTCTTCTTTCTCTTCCATCTCTAAATGATGGGCAAAAGCCACGTTATAAATAGTGTAAACAAGACCGTGTGAATAAGTAATGCTGGTAACCAGGATGTGTCCGTGTTTGAAGTGCGTCCATTGTGAAACAAAGGTCACGCTAAATAGACCTCTTACGTATTTATCTTCATTCTCATTTGTACTTTAGTGGACAGCGATGGGAATTGCATTCAGACGTCGTAAAAAAAACATGACAATTTTTGTAAACGCGATGTTTAACACTAACCTAGACACAGCATAGATGAGTAGTTTCAGAAAATATCACTAGTTTTCAAGTTCTTGCCCCCATGAATCATGTAAAGCTAGAAATCGTTGTAACGCTTGTGTTCTTTTTTACAAAAAATGGGCACGACTGAGTTCAGCAACCCACTGAGGTGGTTGTGTTTCGGATGACGTGATTCACCATGCCTGGGTTGACAAATGAGCTTCTTTGCCAAACTACGCTTAGGTTAATTTTAAGTATGGTATTCTCTGTCATCTCCCTTAGATTCAGTTTGTTCCACAATTTGTCTGTCTTTAAAGTAAGCAAGCATTTGCACGATCCTTGAAAGGAGGCTCCCTACCTTTTAAATGCACTTTTAAAACCATCTGCCCACTTTGATGACAAGTCTAGCATATTCTTAAAATGTTAATTTCAAAATCTTTTAGCCAAAAAGTTTGTTTTAAGGCGCTTTATTTTTCCTCCCTTTTCTGGTTTCGAAATATGGTGTTGTAGAAAATATATTGATGCATATCAGGTCGTGACGCGGCTAAAAGCTTCAGGTTGTAAATAGTGAAGAAGTGAAACATCTTCCGGAGTAGTTCATTTGATTGCGTTCACAATTTTTGTTGGGTTTGAGAAAAAAGATGATACTTTGTTGAGCCCTGTATGCGTACAATCCGGGAAACTTGGATGGATGCTATAATGATTGCGCTATCCACATTTGATGCAAATATTTTAATTCAGGTCTGTAGGCATGACTATTGTAAATTTGCCACCAAGATGAACCTTAGATTTTATTAATAAGTGAGGCGGTAGAATCGGGCAGTGTGGTTGGGGAGAAATCGCTATTTTTTCCTGCAAATAGTATGTGATCATTCGCCACCGAGAACCCGGTCCTAGAATATACCTTTAGCTTGGAACTTGCTTGCATACAATCCGTGCATTACAAAATTTATGCATTCTAATTGTTTATCCTTTCGTCTTTATGACATCGCATTATTTGGACCTCGGCTCTTTAACACATTATTAGCGACTTTACTGGCTCAACGGTTTTTTTTTACTTTCAAGGTATTTTATTTACCTACTTTTCGCTCTCAGCATTAACAGTTTTTTATTATCAAGCTTTCACCGAACCTAGGAGTGATAATCAGTCTTTCCTCCAATCTTTCACCAGAGAAATATCAATTCTTATGCCGAATTTTAGGACTTTTTCCTCTGCTTCGCGTTCTCAATTTTTTGAGCTGTTATTTCTTTGCACCCTTTCCGTAAAAGTGCTCATGTTCGTTATCGCGTCATCGCTGTACAAGAAACTTCGTGCATCCTAAGCGGCTTTTCATGCACATTACCGGTTGAGTAATTAGAGACCTCAGGAGAGGATATGTGCCCATTTTCATTCAAAGGCTGCTTCTCATTATCGCCAGTTCCCCGTTTCTTACGTCTTCAATCTTTGTTGTTTTTTTTAAATTAAATGCAAATAACTGAACTTTTCTTAATTAATGCCTAGATGATGGATTATTCAAATGTACTGCTAAAAAGATTACTGCTGTGCCCCCCTACTGCATGGATTTTGTGTGGAATTTTAAGTAGGAATATTAGCGTTCTCTCTTTACAAAAACCTATTTGATAGCATAAAGTGTTCGTATCAAACTGTGCGAAAATCCTTTCAATGGAATTTGTGAGGTAAATTAACTCTAAAATTGGCCGCTTTGAAGAAATGTCAGACATAGACTGATGCACTATTTTTGCATCTGCGTACATTTCATAATAATGCACCCCTGACACTTAGGGTGCTGCCCTTATTATCTGATGCATTGCTTTCATTCTCCCGTCTCTAGTTGACTGAGAGTGATCTTGAACCTTACAAGAACTTTTCGCTGGTGGTGTCTGAGCGATGGCAGCTAGAGATAGCAGAGACGGTTTTTGATGTGATCAACCAGGAGACTGATAGAATTGAAAATAAGCGCCGTTCAAAGCTGCAACAACAACAGCAGCAGCAGGGATCACAGAACTCCGCCGCTCCCTCCTCTACTACTGCCCCCACATCCAACACTTCCCCCTTCACCCCCTCATCCTCCAGTCAGAAAGCCTTGTCCACCTCGAGCTCCGAATGTTCCACAGGAGATATCTCTGTCAGCACCGATCCTCACTCCACTCAGCTGAACTCCGATTGCATTGTCGAAGGCGACATTCTCAAGCTCGTGGGGCCCTTTTTCCAGACATGGCAGCGCAAATTCCTCCGACTCTTTCCTAATCGGCTTGAGATGTACAGCAAGTCGAGAGATGGAACTGTTGTCAAAAAGGGAGTCGAGGTAAGGGGACTTCTTTACAATTACATGCAGAACCTTCATGTTGAAGCGAGATCTAGGGTTTTATCTGGGAAAAAACATATTTTGCATAATCCTCGGCTAGTATTTTGGATTTGTTTTGCCTTTTCGCTAATGCTTTGAAAGCTCTTGTTGTAGAAACATTTGCCATCAAGCTTGGACGGCTTAGGACAGTCTACTTTACTGTGGTAAACTTAGAAATTACGAATGGCTACTGTAGTGGTGGTCCAGATGTCATCACGGTTGGGATAGCCCATTTTAAAATACAAATAAATACATGTGAGCTTTACACCTCTGTTCACAAGAAGCTTCGTCACCACATTCCATTCACGAAATGCCAGTCCTGGTGAACGATGTCTGGACTTGCTTGTGACATCTGCGCCGAGCATTAGTAACGAAGAAGTTACCACTCACTGCCTCCAAAAGTGTGCATCCTTCTTTGACTTGAACGCCTCTCGTATGATTGTGATTTGAGAACCTTGAAACGCTGTTGACCTTTATGCTGGTCTACAAACGATCACTTGCCCATGATTTTAGCCTGCAAAATATTAGGAAATACGTTAAAATGTGAGTGAGCCGTCAATAAATTGGATTTGTACTGCGCACTTTTATCAAGAATGTTATCTTATCAAAATTGAACTTTTATCTCTGAAACAATTGCTGTATTGTCTATTTTGTTCAACAAAGTCAGTTTTATCGCTTTTTTCATCGACTTTTAGCTGATATCTATGGTTGATATCCGAGAGATTTCGCGAGATTTCCAGCGAATGTATAAAATGGACAATTGTTTGACAATCACCCTGAAGAACGATTCTAAAATCGTCATTACTTCGAGTGTAAGCATCTCTCATTTCTTTAGAATTTCAACCCCTCACACCGAGACCATATGCACTTTGTTAACGAAAAATAGTGTAGCACAGTCTAATTCCAGAACCAATGCTTCTTTAAGGACAAAGTTCTTATCACACAATGGAAGGAGGAGATAGAGGAAGCCTTCCAAATATCAAACGAGCTCATTTCAAATTTAAATAAGAAGGCGCACAAAGTGTACGGCGCTGAATCACCTCCCCGACCGTCCACTCCAGAACAGTTGGGGACCCGTACACCTATTAGGAGCAAAGCCGCCGCTGCTAGCGAGTCAGTTGGCTCGCAGAGCCTTGTGCGTCAGACCTCTGTGCCCTCAATGGGGCTACAGAAGTCTCTCACCAAGCTCTACTCCTTCACTACCCTCTCTGGCGGGATGAGCGGTCACTTCGAGCGCTCGCCTGCCAGATCTATGGTGGGGCCCATTGCGGAGGGGGATGGCGAGACCCGAGAAGTCCACCAATCTTCCCGTGATGATGCCTGAGAGGCGCTGTGGCAACATCTGGTGATGAGTGAGATGATGGACAGTCTGACGTAGAGAACCGCGTCTCTCCCTCCCACACTGCACGCGCAGTTGAGAATTACGTAGATGTGCACAGTCAAACCATACCGCCAACCAGACTGCAATGCTTTTTGTGCGTCCCCTCTCACCCCATTAGCCCCTTTTCGCTCTCCAGTGTAATAAATCAAGCGCTCTTCTACAAGTCTTTTTAATTCTACGACCAGGATGATCGTAGTGCTCGAGAATATGTTTCTGGAGAAGTGATTGGGTTGGTGTCACACATTAGGTTTCATTTGTATGAATATTCCAAAACCCATTTGAATTAGCCTGTTTAAGTGTGCGAAAATTTCAACGTAGTTTCATCAGTAAGAAGGCGTATACGGGGTGCGGTGGTCTTGGGAGTTTTGTTCAATTCTGATGATGGCTAACGTGTGACCATGCAGTATCAAAGAAATAGCGAATTGTCAGATGTTGACAACTCATAAAGGGAGCCAGAGTACCAGTCAAAGAATGACGGAAAACTACATATCAAACAACAAAACTAGGTAGGGGTGTCATTGACTAGAATGAAAAGCTTTTTACTAACAACTTTGGGCCAAAATGCTTAAATACAAATAGTTAGTACTGTATATGTAAAATAAAAAGCCATCGAGCATAAAGCATGTTAAAGTGGGGAGTATTTTGTATCCAACTAAAATAATGCCTAAATTTAGCATTTGTTTAGCTTTTGGCTCAAAATAACAATTATAATTGTTTTTGGGGTGTTTGGAAACGGGCGCGATCACTTAAATGAACAATATGCTTAAATACTGATTATGAATAATTGCTTAAGCATGCAATCTTCTGTGTGTATATAACACAACCAAAAGTTGTACTCCACTAGACACGTTTAAGTTTGTTATTGTTTCGCCTAACTTTGAGGATGTATAATGGAAACGTCCGTAAATGTTTGTTTTGATCGTTCTTAGTAGCGCGAGGTGCAGATTTTCGGTCGTGGTTGCTTTGCTGTTTATGGAGGACATCTGTCCAGTATGCCATAAGTCTGGCATCGTATCTCCACTGTGTAGTGTGTCGGTTCCCTCTGGAACGCTTTCCGGATTATGTTCCAACCCTTCATGCATCTATCCTTTCGACTCCTATAGTGGTTTGCTCCACTCACTTGCGGCTGTGGCGCCAGCTGATGCGAGTCAGGAGCAGATCTCGTCTAATTTACAAGGTGGTGCCGTTGGTTCACCCGGAGTGCTTATGGAAGCGCCGAATCAAGCTCAGCATGAGGGACATCTTGTTACTTCTCAAGCAGGGGGGATCTTAGATACAGCACAATGCCGTCTGGAGGTGAATGATACGTCTTTGCCAGTCCCTACGTATACTAGTGCTCAAAAACCGTGTGCGATCTTGCCGCGATATTTGGCTGATTCGTTGAAACAAGGTATGTGGTTTCGTATGCATCACTTTGTTAAGTCTTTCAATATATTAAGAACCGTATTGTAGTTAAGCATTCTTCTGATTTAGCTAGTTTACGATCATGCGGATGTACAGCTAGTTCCAGTGATAGTGGAATTTCTTCAACGTCGACATCATCAAGTCTCAGCTATCACGAAACCTTGGCCTTGCGCGTTCAACAACGTGCGTCAAGGAGCAGCGAGTCTTCCAGAACACCACGTTGCGTCTCGCTTCTGGAAAAATATACCCGTCAAAATGGTCTTTGACACTTTCTTGCAAATATTTTGTACATTTTTCTCATTGTATATACATTGTTATTTTCTTATTCCGAGCTAGATTTCGTGTTTGATCACTTGGTACGCACATATGCTTAATTATGAATGTGGCTGTCCACTCATTGCGTGCATTCGTATAGTTTGGTAGGATGGCTAAAGCGTAGCTAGCTTTTTCTAAATTCATTGGGACCTCAGATGTGATTGCTACTTACTCTAAGTGGAGTTTCAGCATGAATAGCATCCCGGTGGACATGAAGGTTACAATGTCGCAAGGACTGGCTCCGGGAGTAGGCGTGGCTTGCGAACCCATAGCGTGGGCATTTGGCTAGAAGATCCGATCGGCTGTACGCACAAGTGCTCGTAGTAAGTGTATATCCGTCTGGAAAATTAAGTGATAAATGCTCAGACAATGCACGCCTCGATATTTTTCTGGACTTAGGTAAATCGTCTTATAGTGATCTGCATTCATTTGCGTAAAGATACCAACTTTTCAAAGCTGCGCTTTTGTTTAAGAATTTTCTCCGTCGATGGAGATGTGCCACTTCTAGGTTCCCTTTTATCAGGCTGGTAGCCACATGGTGTCCCACTAGTTCGAAATTAATATTCCTTATATAGGGCCACATGTGCATTTCCTCCAACCGAATGGGAACATTTAACGGTGTGCTATAGAGATGAATAAGTAATTTGCCTTGATACATCATTTCCAATTAGTGGTTTCAGGTTTGATGCGTCAACGGAGCGTTTAACTACATTTCCAACACCAAGGTACAAGCCGATATGTTCTCTACTTTGCGTAGTTGGCTGCAGTATATCATGATGTATTCCGAATTTATTAACCCGCTTCTCAGCATACATTGCTGCTCACTCAAGTCTAAAACAGTGAACCGGATATTTAGTTGATGGTATTGGCTCTAGAGCTTGCACGCATTAGATCGTGTGTTCAGGTGGTTGGATCATCCATGGAATGTTGGTAGCAAGTTTTCATTCACCTTGTCAAGCAATTGTCCCATGAGTATATTCGGCTTTCGAGGCATCTGTCGCCGAGATCGATTACTTTGGGACTTCGTAAGGCGTCTAATGATCATGGGTTGTCCTAGCCGCTGCATGTATGTCTCGACCTCCAGCCTCTCGCTTATCGAAACGTTTTACGCCTTGTACATGACCATTTGAGGTGATTTGGTCAACACGTCATGAACTACGACCCGTACCTCCCAATTTGCGAAGGTTCTGCGAAAGTAATTCCCTCAGCTTGCTTTCGAAAAAGGATATCTAACACGCAGTAGGCTGTAACGAAGGCAAACTGGTGTAGTTAGCTGGCCACTTAGGTAATCTTTTGAGGTGTAAATCTCATGTCTAATGACCGAAACACTAGGTTGAGGGCTTACTCTACTGTTGCTGCCAGAATATGGTCGCTTAGCGGAACTACTCTCCACGAAAGAGTCTATTCCTTTTAAAATATTAGAGTGATTTGGAAGGAGGATCCCATTTTGTGACATTTTATTTGCCTGGTTGAACAGTAGTATGTTTTGCCAACTTACTGCACAGGTTTAGGAACTTCAGAGGTGTGGTGTTCAGCGTAATTTCATTTAATGGGGCTAAAAGATCGCCACTTTTAAGCATCCTTACATTTTGACCTCGTATCTCCAAAGCTTAAAGTAAAAGTCGCGAAGAAGTCGACTAATCATAGGTGGCTGGCAAGATGAAACATATTTGACGTTTACGAAGGTAAGAACTCTCATCCCACAACACAAGATGATTGAATTTTCGTGTACAGTTCTAGATTTTTTTGTATGTCAACAATTAATGAAGAGTCTCAACCACAATTTTGAGTAGTGTAAATGAACCAGAATCTAGTGCAGCACCCTGAGACTTCCCTGAAGAGGGAAGGAGAAGTAATGCTAGAGCAAAGTGTGTTATTGATATACAGAATGGGATAAGGGCTACTGGCATGGTTTAGAGGACATGCCCCCTGGCGGAAGTACAGAGGCGGAGCATTAAGTGTTCATGAAATTAAAATGAGTAGTTAAATGAATCGTTAAGGTTTTGCATCTAGGACAAGAGCACATACATGCCCACAGCGGAATATGATCAAAATAAAAGGTGCAGTTGCGTGTTGCATAAATTAACGCTTTTGCTGGCATTTTAGAAGGCAATGATCAATTTGGGTGTAACGTCTAATGAGCATTTGGCCGCATACCTTTCAAAATACTCACACCTCCAGTTTACAAATTTACTTGAATATCATTTAAGTAAATGCGTGATCGCTTTAATCCTCGTGATTAAAGCAAAGATTTTTATTTATACTTCTTCAATGCCACCCATCCTAGCACGCCTATGAGGTCGTTTTCATGCATCATCAACGATATTCATGTACAAAGGTAGAAGGTATTCAATGGTATGTGAATATAAAACACTATAAAGCAGCGTGCATTCGGAAGCATTTAAATGATCACCTGAGTAATTGGCATTACTGCTCACGGACACTTTACGAATCTCAAAGATTGGCAAAGCTATTGGAAATAAGGAAATAACGTATACATCTACCGTGGAACCACACTGGAGACTTGGAATGTCTCGAGAGACTCAAGTCGGCCTCAGTCGAAGGCACAATGACCTCAACTCAGCTGGGAATCGGGTAAATGCTAAATGGATTTTTCTTATCCAATCAAATCACATTTGACAGTTTGACGTGTTTTGTACATCTGAAGAAGACGGTAGTTTCTGAACTACACATTTACTACTCCAATTCCCATATTTATAAATCGTTTAAAGTCAAAACCAGATTTAAGTACCAAAGAAAGAACCGACGGGCAAATATTAGGTGGTAACTGTTCGGAAAATCAGGTAGAAAGATAATATTTCGGATCACATAGGTGTATTTCAACATGAATGCTCAGTTTTGATATTTCATTTGAGAGTACACTTAACTACATGGGTACTTCAGCAACTGAAAGTTATAATTCCCATCCATGAAATGGACTCCAGGCCGTGTCATCGGCCTCCAGCTAATCTGTGTGTTCGCAATATATGCTCTCCCATAGCACTTTAAGTGATTGTAACTTCGAGGCTACAGTTTATTAGCTATAGATTTACAAGGGCTCATTAATAAAAAAATTGCTAAACAAAGTGTAACAGGCTGGTCGCTTGTCCAACTGTCGGTGTTGCTAAAGGGCCACTTTGTCTTGGCCATGTACCTCGCTGGGGTGGGATGGACTCCAGGCAATGCTAGTAGCCCTAATCCCTCCTGTATGTCATATATATATATATGCCTTCTTTTGTCTTCAGGAAAGTCTCGGGGTGCTGCAAAATAATATTAACTAATCACATTATGTCAGGCGAAACAAAACAACCAAAAATATGCTGATAGCTTCAAAAAGAAATACCTTTTGAATTAATAAAGCCGAAAAAGAGGCCACACCGACCTCATTCAAAAAACAGGGGGGTTCCCTTACACATGACACTACTACTGGTTGATAATACTATGGTTCATTGCAAATCGGAATCCATCTAGGCGGTTGATTACGAAGTTTAGAGGACTGAAGCTCACGAATGATTTAAGACGTTCGTAAAGTATGTTTCACGAAACTGCAGAGGCAAGTCACAAATAAATGTATCTGTAACAAGTTAATACACTGCTTAAGTGTATGCTTAATCACACTGGGTAGTCGTTCTCCACAGGTTGTGCCCGAGCTCGGAGACATGGCCCCCCGGCCGCGGCAGTAGCCTCCCAGCCCTTCTACGCATTTGTAGCAAATCTTGCATTAAGGATTTTCAAGCCTCAAGGAAGACCCCATTTGGCTACACGTGAAAAATGAATCCGAGAGAGGATTCAAGCTTCCCAATATATAAATTTACGGACAGATATGCAAAGGAAGGTCATGCAAGCCTCAATTTAGTGTTCATAAGCTTAGTCATCATGCCAATCGGTTGCCACTTAAGCTTGTCAAAATTTTGTAATGACAATTGAATAGCAAATATCTAACAAGTTGATATTTAAGGGGCACAAAGGTAAGTGATCCTGTTAACGATCATAGATTTATCAACCTTTTATTTAGAAAGACTACTCGTGACCCAACGATTTAACAAACGCGGAAAGCCAAAATTCGGCCCAGCTAAATACAATAAGTAAATGCCACTAGCCACTTGCCAAATTGCAAGGTTTGTTATTTTGTTTTAACTGGCCGCTTAGCATTTAATAGCGTCTCGATTTTTTCAAAATGAAGAAGACCCATGTCCCAGGTCATTCATATGACGACTTTATCAACAGTTGCTGGACCCCTCTTTCGCGCCCAAAAGTGTCTCATACTGTAAGGATAAAAAATTTCGTAACAGGTTTAGCTAACTCAAGAGAGATCAATGCTTATATGCAAATGGGTATGTTATTTGGTAATAAATTCATACAGTTTAAACAACATTAACAGTTTTCTCAGTGGACGTCGAGTGAAAAAATTGAATTACTTACAAAATTGTTATTCACTACTTCTTTAAGTGAGCGAAAGAAAATCTATCAAATTGTCAAATCAATTGTTCCGGAAACTGCCATTGATTTCACGAGAATTTTGCCGCGTATTGTTTCTACCTACATATTCTCTTTTTTGGACCCTCGTAGTCTTTGTAGAGCAGCTCAGGTAAGAATCTTTTGCATCTCTTTAGCCTTTTTAGTCAAACATATTTCAGATGCCTAAAATTAACACACGTTTAACTAATAACATAATAATAGGCATAGCTGGAGCAAATGCATAGATACATGTGTGTTGGCCTCATGACAAGAGAAACAAAAGTTAAATAAAATCAGACATAGTATGCATTTGATTTGTAGATGGCAGTTTAATGTGAATTTTCGGATGTTGGTTTTGTAGCGTATTGATCTTTAAACAAATGAGCAATTGAGGCAGGCCTTTCCTAAAACCCCAATAAAGCCTAAATTTGTTAATGTAAAAAAATAGGCTGCTAATCACAAGCATGACTATCTAGCTATGTGCGTACGGTGAAAGTTCAAATCATGGACTGGAAATCTCGTTGACATCAGCTACGATATGGCTTCTCTGTCTTCTTGAGGAAAGTTCCTGGCCCCCTCGTTTTCCATTCACAAACCCCAGTGTTTCAAGTAAAGGCAGCCACCATATATTTATGAAAGCAAAAAGACTTTGACCCCAACGTCAATGAAGCCCAACACTACTTCCATTATATCCGTATTTTCATCCAGCTTGCAAATTGCGCTGCGAGCAAAATATTGCACTAATATTCCCTACTGCGATGGACCGAGAAATACGCTACAATAAGCACACTCTATCTTTAACTTCCGTTTGTAGAGCATTAAAATAAAATTTACCCATTTAATCTAAACTTGTTTTAGGGTGGCTTCATGAGGCCCATCTCTTATAACCCTTTCTTGTTGTTAATTTGTTCTCAATTAAATTCCTCACAACTATCTATCTTGACACCATTCAACCATTAAAGACAGGACAGTAAGAAAATTCGACTAGTTATTTGCATGTTTTTCATAAGTGCTATGGATGGTTTTACAATGAATGAATTCAAGTCATTTATGTCTGGTCCTGTCAAATTTATTAATTCTTTCTTAAAAGTAGTTTGGATAAACACCTATTGTAGATAGTCTTTTGTAACCTTCCTGTTATCAAAAATTTGCTAATTTAGATACCCGAATTAGACGCCTTTTTTAATTTATAATCCTAATTTTCTGAAATTAGCCAAAGAAGTCGAGATGGCTGCCTTCGGATCAAGTTCATTTGCTGCTCTTATCAATTTAGCCCATCAAACCTTTCTTGAAGCCATCGCAAATCATGGCAATATAAAAGGGTCGTATTTCTTACATAGAGGAAGGGTGATGGTCCAAAAGTGTAGTCTTCTGGTCATCCAGTCCTGATGAGGGTACTTATTACTGGGAGTGAACAGCCCATATAGTTAAATATGTCCCCAAACATGTAGGATATTATAAAAATTATATGAAAAAGCAAATTTTGTTTTTCTGGAGCTTTAAGTACGTGAAGTCAATGACATACTTCAATACTTTAGTCTGCTTTGGTAAATTACTAAGTGTAAGTTTTTACTTATCTTCGTGGATGTAAACATTTGACTGACAGTTTTGGTGTTGCTTTACGCTAAAGTGTGAGCAGGCTTACAGCGTGTTAGTAACTATGTAAAACTTGTTTCTGATTAGGTCTCGTGTTACTGGAGAATTTTATGCGAATCCAATTCAATTTGGGCTCCAAAGTGTCTTTTGTTGGGCTGGCAGCTTCCAAACGTCCTAGCACAACCAGAATCCGGTGCCTATAAGCAACTATACATAGAAAACATGTTAAACTTACGCCTCGATAGCTCACCTCAAGTAAGTTTTTTTTAAAGATTGTACCGTTAGTAGAATGCTGACAGAGTTTCTTAAAAGTAGATCGTATATTTCACTTGTTTTAGTTTAAATCAGAGTTGAAAAAAATACGAAAGAGGCTGGCGCTAGATGAGCAAAGAGCGGCTGAAAATAAGAAAAAGCAATCAAAAGGACAGAAAACCCCTCTTGAGCGCAGTCAAGTGCATTGGAGTCCTCAGCACCGTCAGACGTCAGATACGCCAAGAAATGCTCGGAGTAGCCGACAATTTTCAGCGGTCTCAAAGTCACTTGAGGGGTTCGTAAAATATTGATGCCTATTTATACTGCAAATCTTAAAAGTAAAAATAGTTTAATGAGAAGCCATTTAAGAAGTTTTGGGCATGGGGTGGTATTTAGAATCGACTTAAGCCAAATAAATCCAAGAATTAGCAGCCGACTTTGTAATATTAACCACTTACAGTGGAAAGATATTTAGAAATGCCAAATTTTAAAACTATCCTTCCTAAAAGTAGTATTTTTAGGTTACCTTCCACGAAGCTTTCGAATGAGTCTCATATGAGTTCTAAGAGGCCCTTTAACAGAACCTTGGTGCGACAAACTAACAACAGAGCGAGGGTTGCCGCGGTCACTGAGCGACTATCAGCGCCTTTGGAACGTCAGAGAAATTCGGCCACCTGTCATCCACCGATTCTGGATATCATCCGTAATGTGGAACGTCTACATCAGCAAAAATCAATAAAACCACAGCCAAAGGCTCCTACAGCAATAGTTAACGCTTCTTATGATCAAGAATTTGTCCCACTATCACCCAAGGTTGGTCATTTTTCTTTCTCTCCTATTGGAAAGCACGGAACTCCTCTATAAGTAAACGTTATAAGTGACAGTAAGCTTGTAGTTTTCTGAGAGTCATTAATGTAAAGGATTAGATGTGCTAAAGATGGTGTGGCTAATGAACGAATACTTGATAAAATTCACTTTATTTTATAGGCCGTTAAAGCCCTCCCAACTCCTCCACCATACAAATTTGGGAAGATTGAAGAACAACCGGAGAAAACCTACAATATAGGGAAAGAAAATGCAATATTTGATTTAATCAAGGATGTACCAACGTAGAGGGAGTCATATTTGCCGTTTCTGACCAGTACTGTATCAGTTTACTTACTGCAGAAATTTTGGTGTTAATGGAAACATAAGTTCTGGATCCGTAATTAATAGATGAATTTATACACATTTATATCTCATATATCTATCTGAATCTTGAAAACTGAGAACGCTGTATTGTGGTTAACAGAAATAGAAAGTGGGTGCATCTGTTAGACTATCATTCCTTAAATGTATAAGATCAAATGTATGCTTACTAATTAGATTTGAGTAAGGTCATATGTCTTTTGCCAGAGGGTGTGCTGGTAGTGGTTTATGTAGTTATTCGTTAAAATGTAAAAGAGCGTTTTAAGTATATTTGAGTGATAATGAGGAGCTTGTGCACCACTGGATATCAATGGAGGTGATGGTTTGAGAGCTTGTGCTTTAAGGTATTCGCCAGTAAAAACTTGCATTTGATGAAGCTATAAGAAGGCATAAATAATTTACAACATCCAAAATGCCAACAAAAGGAATCATGAGAATTCAAATACTTGTTTTATAAGGTTTCAACCTGTACAGATTGAGACGCAATACAGGGGAAAAGAACGCCCGAGAATACCCATGTGATTGTTCAGAAAGTGCTATTAATGTAGAAAAACTTGAAACAAGGGTGTGAGGCATTAAATCTGATGGGAATAAGATATGCTGTGGCTCATTGATGTCAGTCCTCTCGGTATTTCTCATATTTAGCAAAGCATTGATATATCGATGCATTCCACCAGTTTTTTAAGTTATAATGTGTAAAAAGTGAATTACTTCTCCAATTAATTAATATTCCTCTTTCATCCTTATCTTTAAGAAATGGAGCTGGGAGTATTTTCGCCGTAAAATTTTTAATACCCATCTCGAAACAATCTCTGGGATCTCTGTCCTCTTGTAGAGTTTCCGCAAAATTCAAATGTGAACGACCTGAATTGTGGTATGACCGTCTTCTGAGAGTGGTTAATCGACTCAGGTCACTTGCATATCCGACATCTTACTGATCAAAATACTTTGTACTGTCACAATTCTCTAGTCGCTTGCATCGAAGAGGATAATAAAATAAGTGGAATGATGATTCTGTCAGCTTGAGAGACATATGCTTGTAGACTGAAGGTAGGGCATACATATTCCAACTCAATCCACAAGATTAGGGTTTAGTTATTGTTAACGTATAAAAAAATATGGATACTGCATCGAGATTTAGTAATTTAATCATATTCGTCTTCCTTTAATCGCACAGCACTCATAGCGCCATGGGCGATGATCTTGGTGACCTCTAGAGAGTTACGCATTTCCTTTGGAATGAAATTGAGCTGCTGGCAACAAGATAAATGCAACTGAGTGGTAAACAAATCACCATAAGTTAGAAATTGCTAGAATTAAAATACCCAAATGACAAAAAAAATAGGGTGGGAATAAAGTTGTACGACCTGATTTTTCATGTCCCGAAAACCCAGATACTGTTCCACGCGCATACTCATCTTTTTGAGCCGCTAACTTTCAAGGAAACGTGATTTTTATTACGCGATTCCTGTCCACATATCTTTACACCATCATAGCGTTAGTAAAGTATGGCACCATCGAAGACGTTTCACAATCTTAAGTGGCACACGAGATTTGCCAACTATAGGCATCTCAAGTGTGTGATAGTCTGAAATGCTGATTCCGTGGCCACAGACCCCGGTATGATCAAAGAAGTTCAATTGGACCTCATCGCAGAGTGTTGTTTCTAACTTAGGGTTTTGTGTAACTCTTGTAATTTTCTAGTGTTGCATTTTTAATGGAATATTGACATTGTGATTAATTAATGGATGAATACAAAGCATAATACAGAGGTTTGTTTTAACCGTCCTAATAATAATTAGTTGTCCCGAGTTGTTTCAGTAAAAGGAGCATTTATGCTAAGGAACTAAATAAAAGCAAATTAAGGAGTTGTTGTGCTTCATGTGCGATCAAGGTGCATCTAAATTATAAGAGTTACTGTTAAAGCAAAAGTTCCAACACCCTCCAGCATATCCCTTCGGCACAACAAAAAATTCAGCGAAATCTCTCACAACTAGATTATGGTTTATAATGCAATGAAAATTTTGCCATGCATTACTCGACTTCAGCATACATACTGATTAATAATTAAAAATCGGTTCGTCTTTACGAGGGCAATCAAAATCACGATTGACCTTTGGGAAATTATAGGCAGGGTGAGCATGAAATCTTAGGGTAGAGACTAATAGGTATTGTTTATGCTCTAAGCTAACGACATTCTTGATGTTTATTTACAATTTAAGCTGAATGCAAACTTTGTATCACCAAAAACACTTTTCACTTATTATTTTCTTCGCCTGTTGGTTAACATGAGTACTCTCAAGTATGGTAATGGTTCAATAGCTATACTTTCTGATACATGAGCAATCTAACCTAAAAATCATACTCGTCACCTCTTAACTCGGTCCACTCACCGTATTTTGCGGCATTCAAGTGCTTCGCTTTGTCAAGCACCTCCACAATCATGCCATCAAATTGGATTATTAGTACCACATTCCTGTTGAATCCAAATTAAATTAATTTCAAATTGGTACTTACGTTAAAAAACTTTGGGCTGTTGGAACAACAAATTGGTTTTAAGGTAACTTTTCAATGTAGATTTCTTAGTATTTGGAAGTAAAAAGAAAGGCACCTTATTTGCAGTGACCTAGGTCACGCAGAAAAAAAGAAATTTGCACACCTTGTCAATAGCAAACAATCGGTTGGATAAGTTATTAAGGTTGTAGTAACATTTAGTCCTGAATCGGAGATGAGTCGCTAACTCCGGCATAACTTCAAGCGCCCTTAACAATGGAGATGTACCGGAACTGCCAAGGTGCCAAAATAGTACGTGGATACTGTGTTCTTTTCAAATTAGATCTTACGAAGGAACTTTAACGGCCAGATCGAGGTTGCGGTGATGACGTGTCATAATTTTCATGACGGGAAAGTGATGTAATGAGATGGAGTGAGTTATGACTGATGTGATCCAACCATCTTTGCTTGATAGACATTGAAGGAGTGAACTGCAGACTGTTTATTTGTAGCACTCGTACATCAAACTATAATGATAAAGAGAGCTTAAAACAATAGGTAATAAGCATCACCTAATCCTTTGTTTTTTTTTAAGTATCAAATAAACATTCTATAAATAAAACATGAGCAGGCCAAAACTAAAATTACAATCATGAGCTAATATCATCAAATGTATTTTAAGGATTAAACAATTAAACCAAAAGAAACAATTGTCCCTATTTGTGTTAGAACGTGAAGTTCTGTTTACTACAGAGTGAATTTGAGCTCAAGTAGCTATGCGATTTCACCATTAAGAGAAGGAAGGGACTTACAAAATTGATGTAATTATATTGAACCTTACTGGATAATGTATCTGTACATTCTTATTCGGGTCGTTGTCTTAACTTATTGCATCATCGCATTTAGCATTTAGCATGACAATATACTTTACTGTATTTACGACTATATATGCTTCTGTATTTTTGCAAGTCCATTACAAGCACTTATTGTGAATCCGAGGTTCCCGTCTCTGCTGAGTCCATTTTGACGAATTTAGTAATAACGCTTTTAATGCAGGAAGTCTAGCTTGCCCAGTTTTATCTTTGCAGACACATTTTCTTTCCTTTTTAAAAACGGTTGCAGAAAAAGAATCAGTGGATCTTGAAATAAGCAACATTTTGGGGGGAAGTTTTTACTTACACATCGGTTTTGCTCTAAACTCCTTCAATTCGCAGTTTGTCAGACCTTCGTCTCGATCACTACAATAACGGTTCCGAGCAATAGAATAAGCAAATTGTTTTCATCAGAAGGTTAACCGACGCAGCAGAGTCTTCTCATTGACAAATAAGCATTTGAATCCATGCCTGTAGTTAGGCTGTTCAACTTCGCATTAGATAAAATTGGCTGAGTAGATTTTGAGGTACTTCGTGAATTTTCATTTTGTCAACAATGTTGTACTTCACAGCATTAGTTTCAACAGCACCAGGTGTTCTTCATGAAGAAAATATTAGAGTTCTTTCACCTTTTTTATTAATTCACTTAATATATGCTGCCTTTGATATTTTGTACTTTGTGCACGTAATAACGTACAACAGCAACAACAACGACAATTTCCTGGTTTATTCTATTTGAGCAAGCACTACAACTTCATGCAGCAAATAAGAATATCGCTTTTCAAGAATTTGCTATTATTTACTAATTTTGTAAGACACAAGTTCCAAGAAGTGAAGTGGAACTGATTTCTTCGACTTTTTAATTCGATGGCTATAAGCCTTTTAGACCAATTCATTTAAAGAGACGGTACTTATTTTAACACATCAATTGCTATTGAGCATGAATGGAATGAGCTGTGTAATAAAACTGCGAGATGCGGATAGAAAGTGATCAAATACTTAGTTTAACAGTGTGCTGTACCACGTAGGGCTTTCGGTCCCCGTAAATCATACCTCTGCTCTGCAGGATGGCCTTCGGGCTATGCGGGTTGCCACCCCGTCCTTCTGTGCTCCACTCACACATGTTCTTCCGTACTATTTCGAGCCATTGCTAATATGACAGTGACAAGCTTGTCGGACTTTCCTCTTATTTTCAATTTCACTTTTACTTCCATAACTGCTCAAGGTCTTTGAATTTAGAAAGGCTCACACTCTAAAAGACGTCACGGAAATGCACTGATATTATAGGAAATATTGAGGCTGACCACATCTTTGCTCCATCATCATCATTGTTTTGTCCTCTTCAAACCGTTTCGCGCTGGACATGAGATATATTCACGACTGTACATTGAATCAGTCCTCTGTTTTGTACAATCCTCCGAAAGTGGTTAGTGTGTGAGTTTTACGTTGTGAGATACTAAATAAAATCGACACGACATGCGTAAAAATTACCTATTTCCTGCTAGGATTTCTGACAGTCTTATTATGAATCATAATAGAAAACATGTTTCACTTTTTTGTGTTTTTAATCGACACTTCTTATGAGTTCAGTACCTTTATTACACATACATGCCTTTACTTCAACCGACAATATGCACTGTCTAATAGGCCATTGAAATCGGGCAATAACATTTTAATTGCATTTAGGCTATTCAAGTTTTAGACCCAATAGGATTGAAAATTCTGTCATCGGTAGATAAGATAGGAAATAGCGTGAGCGTTGCAAAATAATGTAGAGTCCTGGCTTTGAGTGATTCACCCACCATCTCCGACTCTTGCGTTTACGTGACGGAATAAATCATGGTATGGAACGGCCAGAAGAAGTACAGAACTAAAGTTGAGACAAGACAGTAAATGCGATTTGCCAGTTGCAGTATTAATTCTAACTTGCCATTTTTGGTGTTATTCAACACACCATCTGCAAATAAATAAGCATTTTGTTGAAAGTAATGCATGAAAGTATTCTATGATTTAGCTAAACGATTGATATTGTCTTGCAGGTTTGATTGTCTTAGTGAAGCTGTGTTCCATTTTATGTACTCTTTATAGTCAGGTAGGTTAAAAGATGCTCGTTTATGTAGCTTTTCTGTCTGATGCAAGATATAACAAAACATAAATAGGTAAACATTTTAAAATTTTCTAACGAAATCTGCCTGGGATTTATTGCAAGTTGGGATGTTTCGGCTATCAATAGATCTGACTATAAGTATGTTATGCTTGTAGCGCCTCGAGACTTCTCCGAAAAAGAAAGAAGGCATTATACTCGGGTAGAATGTATATGTATGTATTCGACATAGAGTGGGGCTTGGCGCTACTGACATGGTCCAGAGACAGGCCCACCCGGCGACGGTGCAATGGCGGAGACCCAACGTGGTCCCTTTACCAAAATTAGGAGCTAAACAACCAACGTATTACATACCAGACATAGGTTACTAGGTATAATCTACGACGAATACCCGTTAGCGATTTGAAACTACACCGATATGAAGATAGCCCAGTTATATAGTGAGATCAAAATAGACAGGAGTTTTATTTCGCATTTTCAGGAATTGAAACAATTTACACAACATTTTCAGTACCTAACAAAAGTGTAGGAGTCGGTGTGTCTGCACTGGTTCCCAGACAAACTCCATTTTCGGTGTATCAATGCTGCTAAATTTGTTCACGAATGAGGGGAAGCTAATAATTTACCCATAAAAAAACCAATCTTCCGTGTTCATATCTGAATTGCCAACATTTGAAAACGATTTCAATATCCTAGTTAGGTAGGGAAGGGTTCAACAACGTATATTTGCAGAGAGAATGCAATGAATATGCTTGTAACGTTCATCAAAATGCTCACCACGCTCTATTCAAGCTACAGTAGTAGTCCTGCAATCTCCAATTTTTTTTATGTAACGCCAATGCTTGCGTGCGGAAGGCTTCCCTCACAATGACAAAAAAAATGGTTAAATCCCAGA
>NW_020170387.1:487473-515317 GCF_000524195.1 Echinococcus granulosus | reverse complement strand
CTACCTATGATACGACTGAAAATAAGCTCAACGAGCCATATGTAGCATTAAAGTGTTCTGGTAAATTATCAGCATGCATCCCCGAAAAAATGTTAAAAAGATTGGGTTTTTTATGTTTTTTTCTATTTCTAGTACATACCAAGGTGATTGAGAGAGCACCATTTTAGAGCCACCCCATCTAGAAAAGGTGATTTAACTGGGCCCCACCCAATGTCACGCAAACTGGGCTGTGAAGAAGATGAAAGATGATGACCAACCGAGAGAGCGATTGGATGACATCTTTACCAATCACTTGTTGGGAAGACGCCTATTTAACGCCCACGACGCGGATGCCGGGTCATTCCACAGGCTTGAGTATGGGGGTCTTACATGGAGTCGCTAGAACGAAATCGGTGAGCATTTACTTTTGTGGTTTCTTGTTATTCGGCTGCGTTGAGAAATGGGTTAATAAAACAGTGCATTTTTACTACGTCTTGTAAAAGATAGTAATTTGGTAATTATTTTAAGAGGCAATGGTCGACACCAATTTGTACCAAGCCCTTTTGTTGATAGACAAGCGAGTAGGAAACCATAAAAGTGTATTCAAGTTAGAAAACAGTCTTACCATTATCAGACTGATAAATTAATACATGTTAGTAAGAGGAATTGGCTTTATACTAACGGGAATACGCATTCAGTTGCAACCATTTTGCAGTTTTACGGCCTTTGTGTATGCTAAGTTTTTTATAGAGGAGTAACTTGTGTTTAAATAAACCTCTCGCAAATATGCCGAGTTTATGTAGGAATCCTAAATAAGGCCATTTTAGGCCTATTTCACAACGAATTTTATGCAGAACTTCAAGGCTTACTTTAAACTTAATTGTGAATTACACCCAACGTATTTGCACACATGAAATCTGTGAACCCCAAAAGCACTTTAACAACTCCAGTTTGTAAATATTGTGAAAACCTTTTTTGACAACTAGACCGGCTGTTCACTGGCAAAATATCTTAATACAGCTACTAACGCATCTTTTACATTGATACTTGAATTTGGTTCCTATGCGTGCCATTGGTTTATCTAGGGTGTACCATGGAGCGTTTTCTCAAATGCTACTACTGGATTTCCGAGCGTCTTGTGTGTGGTGAGGTAACTTCCCACAGATTTGTTTGTGTAAACTCTGCACGAGTTATTTAATGACCCGTTTTTTAAGTCTTTTCATTTGGTTGATCCTGTCAGCATGGAGGATTTGGATGAAACGTCGTAATAAGAAACTGGGTGCGTCTCTCTTTCATGGAATACTATATTTAAGTATTTTGAGCTTCCACCCGAATATACACAATGTGTGCAATTTTTACTTTTGTGCGTTGTTAATCTGTGATTAATAGGTAGCCGACCAAATGGTATAATGCTAATGGGTTTGGTAGAATTGTGTAATGCAACCAATCCTTTCCTGCTCCCTGTTTTTTGGGGATCATTTCAAAACTCAAATGGAAATTTGACCTAATTTTAGATGAGCGGATAGTTACATTGCGCCAGTTGTGCGGATGTCTTTTTCTCATGGGATGCATTGTTGTCTATGTCGCCATATGTGAAAGGTATAAATGTACATATATATGACTTTGCGGATTCATGTCTTTTAATCTACCTTTTCTACTAGTGCTCTGCGCGTGTTGTAAAACGGTGCAATTATATGAAAGAGTAACAACAAGCATTCGCGCGTTGAAATAGATTTTCGGTGGTGATCTTGTTTTTTTTTTTGTAGAGGTATAGGCCGATTAGTAAATCCTCTATTCACATGGGTCGGATTCTCTATTATTACAATTGTCTGTATTATTATGAACTCTCTCTGGACGCATCCGGTTTCGAAGGTATTTTTAACTTAGAATTCAAAGTCTTACAGATGATTAGTCTTGTTAATTTTCTTCTATGATTCAAGCTAGCTCAATTATTGCAACTTACCAAGCCTTGTTACGGTGGATTTTTTTGCAACCATCTAGGTATTTTTCCAAAAACTTTGTGCACAAACAGTATTGGTGCTTTTATATTTTCAAGTGTTTTTTTGCATTTTTTCAAAGCCTGGTCCAATGAATTGTGATCTTACCAACGAAATTAAAGGGTGGATGCAGGCATTGATCGTGGCTTACCATTACCTTGGCGGCTATGGTGTATGTTGATATAACTAGCATGCTTCTCTAAAAAATGACATTTATTGAAGGCCTGTTAAGGATCTTTCCTTTATGCCTTATCACAGTTAAGAACTCTGCGTTGAAGTAGTTTGATGTTGTGCTGTTGCTGTCGGAAATTTGTCGTGTATCATCTCAAATGCCTACAGCTTGGTATAAGTACCTGATATTTATGAGCTTTCAAAGTAGATTAAATGCACACCATCCATTTCGCCAAAGCTTGTTACCATCCAATAAGCACATATTGTCAATGTTATAAAGTCCCACTAATCAATCCAATTAAACTAATAAATGCATGCTTCGGAAGTATCTTAAAACGAGTACAGAGTAAAATTTTGGAATCAAATTATTGTATTTGTTTGAGCTCTTATTTCTGTTTGATCGACCAGGTACTGCCCATCTACATTTTGATGCGTATATTCGTATCAACTTACGTTACTTTATCCGGCTTCGGTCACTTTCTCTTTTATTGGAACAAATTTTCTCCCAAGGTAAACTCCAGCTTATTATCCAGACCGCGATTGTGCATTACTTATCGTGTCGTTGAACTCGATTTTGTTTTATGGAGTCTGTATCAGAGTGTTCTTCGCCCAAGCACCTCCTGAGAACTTACCTCGCGCTCCTCTATCGATATGCTCAGGTAACGCTCTCGCCTTTGTGGCTCACCGTATATTTTAAAGTCGGGCCTCGCCTTTGTGTATTGGCAAGGGAAGGCCAACGACTTATTAGGTGCTTCAAAATGAATGCGAGGTTAGTACTTATGTCGCACAAATTAGATTTAGAAGGTAGAAAATGTCATCCCAACTCTATATGCAATACATCAACCATAGTTTTATTTCTGATGTTGCAAATCCAGAGTGATGAGACTCATGCATATTTTAGTTCCACTTAATAAGGGTTTGCTTATCACTAAACTCAACTGTCAAACAATTACTGGTCTCTGCTTCTGGTGAAAGCATATTAGATTTCATGAAATAATTTCATGTTTTCTATAAGTGAAAACTCATCCAATTTCCCGGAAAATCAGAACCACGACTTGTTCCGTGAGATGTTGTATTTTTTATTCCTTCGAAGGTCTTCCTACGAATGAATTTTCTCAACATTTCACTGTGCTTGAGCTTGCGGCAGCCCTATCTCCTCCACTATTTTGTTGGTCTCATCTCATACTGCTACACAGTGGTGGCAATCACCATGACTTTTTGGCTTGCACTCACACAACTTTTCATTGCGATATCGAAGTCTGTGAACGAGAAATCAAAGATTCCAGCGTTTATAATTGCATTGGTTGTTTCGACTCTCTTCTCAGCGGTGCTTAAAACACACAAATCACTTTTTAATACCATATTTTTCTCTAAGTAAGCTCGATATATTCATATGTGAATATTTAGTGCATTAAGTATTCATATGAATTTTGTCATTATTCGTCAATTAGAATCCAATCTAGGGTAGGTTACTTGAGTTTTTAAAAATTGAAAAGCCACAAGTGAAAGCATTTTAAGTATTTCATGACAACTTGTTGAAAGATGTTTAACATCCTGCCCGCAAATATGCAGTCACTCCATGCCGTGTAGGTGTAATAGGCTTTCATCCCTCTACGAAATATTCATTCATCTTCGCAGAATTGCTGGTTCAAGAAACAAACAGTTTTCAGAATGATGAGGTTTGAAATGGATGTTAAGATGTTAGAAGAATAGCGCATAGTTATTTACCTCATTCTCACCTTTCCTCATAAAAGTGAGCCTGCTATGGTAAATAATCATTCTTCCCCTCTCTAGACCACTTGGTTGGGCGTTACAATCAGTTGAAGGCGAATGGCTGGCCCGTTGGTCACTTGATCGTTATTCGTCCCAATTCGGACTCCTTTGTGGATTCATATTTGCTCAGTGTAAGCAGAGGTGGAAATTCACAAATGAGAGCTCAACGAAATCTAATAGCGACCGCTCTTATAAAATGAGAACTGGTCTCTTCTTTGGAACGGGCATCGGCGTCATTGCAGTATGTTTTTTTCTCGTAAAAAGATAATTATCGGACTTATACACTATTTAAATTAATTTTCCTTTAAAGCCGGTAAAGTGGGAATGGCAAAATTTTAGTTCAGTGTAAGTATAAGTTGCTTCTACTAATTGTCATTAGTAGAAATTCTATCTCAATATTTTTATCTGGCAAATAGATTAAACTGATTCTTATTCCACAAATGCCTATTTTGGACAACAGTTGTATTGCTTCATTTATTCGCTCATTTTTTTTTCAGGTTTATATTTGCTACTTTTCTGTTACAACGAATCACAGCACCTACGTGAAGTGGCATCCGTATTTGTGTTTTATCCCTGTAAGTTTATTTGGACATCAAATACTAAACTGAATGGATACAGCTTTCCTTTTAGCTAACACCGGATTTGTGAATTTTATATTAAACTCATTTCAAGTCATTACAATAAATAGGCGTTTCTTAAAATAATCAAAAATATTCGCTTGTGATTTGGTATCAACTTGGCATTTCTTCTTTATAGATTACTGCCATCATAATTCTACGTAATATAACAGCCTTCGGCCGAAATCATGCTAGTGTATTCTTCTCATGGTTCGGTGCATTCGCATTAGAGGTAAGCGATGCCATTCATAATAAGAACATACATAAAAGGCTATTTATCCTTTTATAACAAAAGACCAAATGCTAATTCCTTATTAGCTATGTTTTGGCCACCTTATTTTGCTTTTATGTCCAACTTTTAGGCAGTAACGATAGCCATTCCAGAAGCATTCATGATATAATGCTGTGCAATTACGGCAAGAACATGTCATTTACTTAGAAAATGCCCACTTATGCAGGCTTTGCATTTAATAGTAGTTTTTATTTGATTGAAGCGTCTGTCGTTAAGAATGTACAAAATAAAGTACTCATTACCGGAATATTTGTAGGTAATGCGAGATGGTAATTTATATTCAGCAATTTGCCCTTATTTGTTGATCTATCTCAAGCTCATTTTAATTCGTTTTTTCCTCTGTTTATCGTTGACAGCTTTTCATCCTACAATACCACATACTCCTCACGAGAAACATGAGAAAAGTGTTCCTGGTCTTCACGAAGAGTCGGATCATCAATGGACTTATTATTACACCTTGTTTCGTCACGGTCTCTTATTGGACTCACTTGTTGACACAAGACATTTGTAACATAATTCTTCCACCACACGATTTCTTTCCCAAACCACCTCCAAATCTTCAAAAAGTTCCAAGCAATTGAAGATGAAGGTGTAAAGCAAATTTTTTCTCAGGCTATTTGTGGAAACATTACTTCTTTTTTTGTACGAAATCTTGAATGTTTCTTTTAATGGAAAGTGGAAATAAATGAATGAACGAATTTACTTAATGAGTTAATGGTACTAAATTGAATAAGTATTAGGTCCATTGTTTAGGCATTTGTACTAAATATAAACTGGAAAAAAATAAACTTTCTACCACAAATTATGCGTGAGCTGAGTTTCAGAAGTACGATGCAATGTCTGATCGCCGGTCAGAAGCGAGTATTGAATACCCTTCAAGTGTATTTGGTCCAGTAGCACAAAGAATGACTACCCAGAGTCCCCTGTGGTTTTATTTGCACAAGCCCATGTCCCAAGATGAAAGGACAACGGTTTGTTTTGAAATGTAGTGAAGGTTTCGGTGCAGTGTATTTGCATTGTGATCTGGCTCGCGACGTAATGCACGGCCTCTGTAGATTGTGGAGTACCCATGAACTTCCGCCTCATCTGTACTAGTGGAGGCCTTAATGTGGCACCTGAGTGGTTTCGCAGTGCTGTGTGCATGCACCTCATAGTTCAGATATTGGATAGGTTAAATTATTTGAACTAGAGGGGGCATTTAATGTCTTGTACACAAAGAAGTGTTATTCTAAAATTGCATTTGCGAGGTAAATAACCCGTTGGGCGGTTTCATCTGTTTAGCATGTCATCCCGGATAACTGATTATGCATGACAGAAAGAAAGCAACTGTGGAAGACTTTACTAAGAAACGATGCTACTCACTTTTCTTGATATTTGTCCTGCCATATTTTACTTTCAACAGGAAAGAATCCGCAAATTAGGTAACTGATATTGGTGAATTCCACTGTGCAGACTTACTCCCGATTAAAAATTGAAAGTC
This sequence comes from Echinococcus granulosus, assembly GCF_000524195.1. Classification (NCBI taxonomy): domain Eukaryota; kingdom Metazoa; phylum Platyhelminthes; class Cestoda; order Cyclophyllidea; family Taeniidae; genus Echinococcus; species Echinococcus granulosus. Next base: position 509,008 of record NW_020170387.1, on the reverse strand, counting down.
TTCATCATTTTTAATGGAGCGCTCAGATAGTTATTTGATGGATACGTTGTAATTGTGTGTTTCAATCATTGTGATAGCTAAATATTTTGTGCCCTGAATATTAGCTCCAGCAAGGTAGTAGTCTGGGTTAGTGGGACTAATGCTTTTGCCTTGCCCAGAAATTGGCTAGGCTCGTTCTACCCAGATGAAAATTGCATTCAGATGTGGGTTTGACAGCTCACATAATGAGGTGGTAAAATCAATTTATCTTTTTTGATTTGAGATTGCACTGAATAGTGAGAAATGAACTTATCATTAAAATGGATGTGGAATTTACAAATTGGAGGGACTTAGCTTGCAGTGTATGGGCAGCTATTTAACTACGTGGCCTCTTTAGTCTCCACAAGTTGTACTCCGTCCAAGCGGCATGGCTTTCCGACCGTGCCTGTGACCTCCCAGTCCTCTTCTACATTGAGATGACTCTAATACAGCCTATTGCGACTTTGAAATATTATAAGTATAATATACAAAAAACTGTTTTAATAGAGCGGTATGCTGAACAACTTGATAATGTGTCATAAAGTTGGAATACAGTATCTTAAAGGCCATAGGTATGACATGCTCAGTCACAACAATGTATCCCTCTACATTGGCTGATTAGCCAGCTACCTGCTAGTAGGCATTGCCTAAGGGTTTTTCTGAAGTAAAACTTAGGGCTTCTATTTAATATAATCATTTCAAAATATAGCCAGTTTATTTGACATACAATTGTAGGACCCTCTCTTTCGTATTGGTCCAGAACTCTGTTACGGTAGTTAGTTTGATGGGCTTAGCACTACAGCGTCATTGGTTATTGTACACAGCCTGCACATTGCATGAAAAGTTGTGTACTTACGGGCGGAGAGACCGTATCCTAATAGCAGACCGAAGATGAAATCCTTTCGTCTGCGTCGGAACGCTTCTTTAGTTTACAACAGCATCTCGCCACTACTTACGTTGGATTTGGCAAAATCTAAAAACCTAAATTCTGCATTCCACGGATTCAGTGGCACGGTGCTCACGCAGCCTGAGATCGCTAAGCTAATTGACGCAATGAGATGCGATGAGGTGGAAACATTTGAGACCTTCTGCTATGAGCACATTCAAAACTTTAGGGTTAATGTGGTGCTGACTCACTTACCAGTAAGTTTTTTTGTAGTATTTACAGTAATTTAAGCAATGATTGTTATTTTAACCGTTGTATGAAAGCCTATATGGCAGCCTATGATTAGAATGCAACAGCTATTTCCTCAAACAAAGTACAGTTTATTACTACTTTTATTCCTCACTCGATTCGAGCTGTCGAGTATATAAATTTTTGTATTATCATGAAATAATATGGCTTTTTGACAAGGTTGCTAAATCATTAATGTGACTTCTTTGCCCGCACAAAAGAAAATTATAAGGAATGGATATAACATTACCATTTCCAAGTAGCGATAACCGTTTAATGTGTAGCTGACGTTTATCCATTGTGGAATTACTCTGTAGTTCTGAATCAAATACTAGGTTGGATAAATTTAAAACATTTTTGCCCTTTCTACTTTCTTCCAAACACAAATAGTTAAGTTTGCTACATTAAAAGTATCATTTGGAACAGTTTTTAAGGATTATTTTAAAAGCAAAACCGCTAAAATACTTGAATGCTGCAACCTCAAAAAGGTCAAAAAACGGCAGCTGTCAACGAAAAAATGTGGCAGTGCTTTGTCAGTTAACTGATCAACTGTTCTCGAAATTCCTTTAAAATTTTTGCCTAAAGTCGCTGTTGTAGGATAGTAATTGTACAAAGCTGTAACATTCAGTAATTTTTGCTGCAAACCTTCGGGTGACACCTCACTTGGGAAGGTGAATTTTCCATAGATATCATGTTGTACCTCATTGCTTTCAATTCTTTAGCGATTTTTTTTCATGTGGACAGATATTTGGTGGCTTATTACTACTCTTACGAGCCAAAATCGCTTAAGTGAGATGAAGTCCTCTTACTTTACCCGTACTCTTAATGCAAAGTTGCTCAACTATCATAATTTTAGGTACATTGTTAGTAGAAAGTTTGGGTAAAGCAATCCCTTTTTAGTCCAATTTTGGATATCATGTCTTTACAATTCTAGTGTGTGGAATACATGGCATCTACATTTTGGAAAGCTCTCTACGGCGTCAACTTATTGCATTTGGCATGCATTTTGTCAGCGCATTCCATCATTGGCAGCATCCTAAAACACGATGTCAAACGCGTCCTAACAAACGTGCGTGAGCTTCTTCCTGATTTTCGAAGAAATTTTACCAAAAATACAAGTTCGAAATTTAACATATATGTATGTAGTTCTATGTATGTGTAACGCCCCGAATCTTTGCTGAACCGTTGCACAAAAGTAGAAGACTAATTTTGTGTACAATCGTGAATATTTTTCAATCCCAATGCCTAAAGAAAAATCTTGGAAATTGAAACGAATCAAAGCGGATAATACAATATTGCTGATAGCTGGGGTAAGGCTGTGGTCACTCAAAAATTTAAAAAAATTTAGTGTAAGCTTTTCTGAATTAAGAGATCTTGACTAGTTAAAAGGTACAACCAAAATCGAAAATAAGAGGGAAATCCAACCGGCTTGTCATTGCTCAACTAAGTAATGGGCTCATGCAATTCCCTCGGGACAAAATTGTTGCCTTTTGAGTCTCCCTCAGATTCGTAATCAGCCAAAATGGGGTAGTAGAACATATGCGGGTGACGTACAGAAGGGCTGGATGCCAACTAGTATGGTCTGAGAGACATGCTGCAGAGCAGAAGCACAATCCTCGGGGACTGAAGTGCTTGTGTGGTTTAACGCGCAAATAAAAAAAATACTGAATAACTACATCCTTATACATTCATTTTTACCGAAGGGGATGTGAAGTAAGCTCCTATCTTTGTCCTCTTTTTACAACACTATGATTCCAAAAAATCAACCTGTTTTTAGATGGACAATTTGCATTTATTCTTCTTCCCGTTTGAGAATGATTTTGCCACCGTAAACGCTATTATTCTTAGTATGATATGAGAGCTGCCAACATTTAATTTTTAATGCAAAAATTAAGGATGTTTTAATAACTTAAGGGCAAAATTTAACATTACATTACTAGCCATAAAGAAACCCATTATTTACTCATTAGGTTTTAAAAAGAAGTATACCCGATTTTAACTTTACCTTGTGATTTTGACAGCTCAAAAGCAATGTAGTTAAGATATTTGTTGTTTTGCAGCTTCATTACTGGAAATATGATGAATGATTTAAGTAGTTAAGGGAATTTACGCCACCCTGCTTCAAAAGATCACAAAATCATCTGGATTATTAATATTTCCAAGGTGTGAGCTAATCTATTGCTAACGGTGAGGCCGCAGTGAACCAACGAATGAGTTTGGAGTTGGATGGATTTAAATCCAATAATTTGGCTAATTTAAATTTGCTTTGGTAGGAAGAAGTTTCGGCCGTCCATATTTGTGGTGCTTTGGGCGACTATGCGGGTCTGCGGAAGCTGCTTAAGGCAAACTTCAATCCCGCCTCACAGGACATTGTACGTTTTCGCATTCATCATTATAAGTTTGAAGCTCCCAAAAGAAATAAATGTAGGTTTGAATCCATTTTATTTTAAATAAGAAGATTAGAACGATTTCAGTAAAGTAAATGAGGCTTATAATCGAGTTAGCGACTTGCGAAGTTTTGTTTTATTGACATAAAAGAGGAAACGTTAGACAATTCCAAGTTTATAATGGGGAATACTTACAAGGGCTCTTGCTTGGATGAACAAATAGTCATTCTAAAAACTTATTTGTTAGCTACCTTACTTGTGTAACTAGGAGACCCACCGAAAGGAAATAAATGTACACCCATTTCAAGATTTTTGTCATTAAACCCATACTATCACCCAATTTTGCCCGTTGTGTTACATTTAGTTGGGTCGTACGCCATTGCATTACGCCACTCAAACCAACCTACCCATGGTAGTGATGCTGCTGTCCAAGGATCCTACTCCCATACACATTCAGGATAAAGTAAGTAAACTTCATGTATTTTACGTATTCTAGCAAAAATTCATCTCGATTCTCTTGTTTACTCCCACAATTTTACGTGAACAAAATAAGTAAATCGCAATTAAGTAATCAATGATTTTGTAACAATTTGACTTGACCACTTGTTTTAGTTCACACATATTTTGCCAAATTTTAGGGGAGATGTGAAGTTTTTGACCGAGTTTAAAATACCTGCGATAAACTAAAATGCCGATCAAATAATAGGGTTTGGGTTATTTCAAACAATGCGAGGAGCACAGTACCGAACAAATAGGTTCTACGGAATTTATTCAAAATTGGATTAATGAAAAGTGGTGTTTACTTCAAGCATAGATTGTAGATGCTGTAATTTGACGGTTTCATGTTTCCAAACTGCATGCAATATCTCGGTGTCCTGCAGACTGGTCTCCCAGAGTACTCATTCTTGCTTGTCTTGCAAATGGTCATTTCAAGTGGAAGACAAGCTGCTTCTTCCGCCTAAAATTAGAAAATTTACACAAATTTTTAGCAGCCAAATTATTTATTTATATAACTAGAATAATTAAGTAGATATCAAGTAGAAATCCATGAATTTATTTGCTGATAACTGTGTTTGTGTGGTTATTTGCTTTGGGAGATAAGGGATGAAATATTATAATGCTAATCATGAAATCTGTCTTCAATAAAGTTTGGAAAGCTGCCCGTGGATTATTGCCTAAGCTATCAGCCCCAAAATATTCGAGACTTCCTCAACGAACAGTCGAAAGCGCCTTCATCCGCGTTCGTGACGGACAATGACGAAGTAGAAATGGATGTCATATCAACGGTACTAAGTTTCTGTGTCCCACTTTTCCATCTGTAGTATTTTTATGTCCGGAATGTAGTAATCTTTGCCATTATAAAATTAGTACAGTCCGTTTATTATGCAACAAAATTCAACAAACATTTAGTGAGAAAGTTTATGGTTACTTAAAATACACCTTTTACTTATGGTCCTTCCCGTAAGTAGAACATTGTGATAACACGATGACAGACGATATCGAGAGTAGGGAAACCAGTTATTAAATATTCTGAAAAATTTTATGTCCTAGAATGGTGCAAAGTTTGCGAGATTTATCTGGCGTTATCTTTTTTGATGTAATTAAAGTGGGTTCATGTTTTTTGTATTAATCAAAGAGGTCTTGTGTGGTAGCTTAATGAAATGCCTTCTAGCATGGCTAAATAATAAATCTGTGCTTAAAAGCCTCCACAAATTGAACATTCACGCCATTCATTAAGGCAAATATGATGCAGAGCCATATAAAATAGTATTATTAACTATATGGCTCAGTAGAAAAGAATCTTTTTGGTGCAATGCTCCCAAAAACTCATTGACCATATCGATTCTGGAGTTTACACCGAGTCTAGTGGAATACTTTTGTCTGTTCAGTAAATGGAAAGCGGTGGTGATAAAAAGCATCTGCAGTAGCCATCATTGACAAAAAAATGAGCAAATTACTGCATTTTTTCATTTATGTACTTACTATTTGCTCTATGGATACAATATTCTACAGTCTTTAGGAGTGCATTCTCAATCCATTTTGTTGCATAAGGCATTTTAATGCACACGTTGTAGTAAATGCTGTGCTGACGGAAAAAGCGTACGAGCTGCTGCATATATGTATACAGGCTGGTGGATGAGGTATATTTGATTCCCAAGTCAGTTGCATATTTTTTACTTATAGGAACAGGAAGAAACCGACTCTAACTTGAGCATGGCATTGAACTTTGAGGCCTATCTTTGTACCCAAATTAATCCACTTTACTGGTAAGTTTTAAGTCAATATGCCAAAAGCATGCACAGCCTCAAACACCTTGATAGTTATTGTTAAGGTTAACCCACGAAAGCATTTGTTAATACCTCTTGTCAACACTCGTGATCGGACAACAGTGCGTTCATATTTCTGATCCGAATTAGTGTTTAAAGTACAAGAGGAGAAGTACAGGCGTTCTAATTTAATGTATTTTTTCTTAACACCTCAGCTACAAAGGTCACACATACTGCGAATGTTGCGATGATGCCTTCAACCACGAAGTTTTCAGTGGACATGCAGTGTTAGACAAACTGGTTGCAAGCCGAAAGGACCGATTTATTAAGCGGCCGACGAACACCTTCGGACAATTTGAAACACCCTGCTCCAGTGTCATGGCTGAGGTGAATTTTATTGCCTTAAAAACTGCGTATTAGCAGCATGCTTGAACTATACTGTTATAGTGATGAGATAACAGATAATAATAGGTTCATTAAAATTTTTTTTTTCTACCTTAATAGTTTGTGAGAATGACAGATGATACACCAATGGAGGACTTGGAAAAGCTATTTTTTCGCATCTGGAAGCTGCGAAAGCCCGGTCTAGTGCTGTCTCTTCATGGTTCAGTTCCGATGGGGAAGGCATCCCAAAAGCGCTGTTATAGCCTGATTTTTAGAGTGTTTCAGAAAACCTGTAAATTGCATCTATTTTTAAATTATGCTGCCATATAACCAGGCAGATTTGTCAACGTATTCACTAAGTCGTCAGAATTACTCATTTGCCAATTAGCTTTTTCATTCCAATCACAATCCCAATCAAAATGGTAAAGACAGTATATGAATTAAAATCTCCTACCTTTAAAATCCAAATTATCTTTATGAAACAAATGTATCCTCTAGATTTCATATTACTATTTGGCACTCACTCACTTCTTACTATGCAATTGTTTGCCTAAAAGTTTAAGGTATTAAATAGCTTGTACTAACAATATGTAGATTCCAAGCAGACTATTTGGCTCCAAAGGAACAAACTGTACTATTTTTTTATTTTAATTAGTTGCTTCTTTTTTGCCTACAACAATTATCTTGTAATAGAAATTGTAAATTGTTTTGTTGGGGTTATAATATCACTTTGAGAAGTTTTAAGCTAATATTTGATTGAGATCCAACTGCGTGCGGAATTTCAGTAACGTGGATTATCACAGATGGTCAATATGGTAGCGTCTCGGAAGTAATGTCCCTTGGTATGTGCGGCTATGTTGAGGCCTATAGGCTGAAAAGTCTGCAAGTAATTGGGATAGTTCCATGGCGACGGCTGCCTTTTCAGTCGCATCTTCGATCCTCAAACTATATGGTAGGTCCTGAGGCTCTTAGAGCACACGTAAGATGCTTTTTTTTGTCAAAAATTTGCACCCTTGTCATATAAAAAATTAAGCTTATTCCAAAATGTTTCTTTCATTAACAATTAAAGGCCCCTTACATCCACCTTACTTAAGTGCATAGAACCACAATTGTATTTAGTAATATTCATGCGTGGTTATAGCCCATTTTAATCCACTTTAAATCATTTCAACCATACTTTGGTTCTCTGATGTGGGAAATAAAGCTTTCAGGAAATATCATGTCAGGAAACGTTATTTCTAAAATTATCGAGAACGGATTAATATGTTTCATCACTACATAAAATTGTTGCATTCCAATTTTTCGGTACTCTTTGATATGACTGCATAAAACTCATTATTTCTACTGTTTTGGAACAAAATTGTACCTTACAATGATGGTAGATGGTGTAATATTTTTTGCTTTACTGACAGTTTGAACACTCCAGAATGTTTTATTTGCTTACATATTTCTCTGTAAAAATTCAAAACAAAAGATTGGACGTCGTTTAGGAAAATGCGGGGCATCGGGAAGGTCGACTTTTGGTGTATTTTACTTTGAAGGCAACACTTTGGAAAGTGCAAATAATCTCTGTACCACTATTTAGGGATCGACTCAAGTTGAATTCCCTCAGAAGGGCTCCAAGACCGAGCTGCACACTCCACTGGCGCCGTATCACACCCGGTACCTATTCGTTGACTCGGGCCCCAAAAATGACATTCACTGCATTCAGGAATTTCGTACTAGATTTGAAGCTTGGCTCTCAAAAATGACGTTTCGTCCTGAAAGCTGCAATCTTACTTGTGAGTAAGCTTATCACATGATTTTAATTATGGAGCTGAAATGTGATTTAGGCAAGATTGTCTTAAAGGAATCGTTTTATTGCATTATATTAATAGTAGGGACCAAATTACTGCCTGTTAAATGACAATTGATGATATAGCCATGTGCTCTTATGAGTTTTAATCCAAATACTCAACAACCGACATTAAAAGTCAAAGGCACTGAATTTTAGTACCACCAACTTCCCTATCGTTAAAATTACCTGCCCAATTTCTCACTTGTTTAACATACTCTAATTGCATGCACATATGCATTTCGAATGGTTCAGGCAATCATTAGATGGGAGCATAAAACACGCTTTTTATTGACAGTAATTATTTTATATTGTGTTTTACTAGCGGCACAGTGATTCGCGTACATTATGCCAGCATTTGTAGTAGAGGAAAGATGATTTAACGCATTTCATAGAAAATCTACATAATAAGTAGAGCAAAATAGCATTTGTCATAGTTTTGTGTCTCTGTGTAAAGAGATGCTCAAATAGATCTAAGTGCATTAAACATTTTCATTGAATAATAACCTAGATGAAAAGGAAATTTCTGACCCCAACAGACACTGTTATCTATCCAGTTGTATAAATGTATTTTAGAGGTTGGTAATACAAAGCAGTTTTTTATAGACAACACCCCTGTTTGTGGAATTCTGGTCGCTGGAAGACCTGAGGATGCTCTGGGAGTTTGCGAGGCTCTAAAATGCAATATCCCATTTGTGGTAGTGGCCGTAAGTACTTATTCTTTGCTAACTGCAAATTCAAGGCAGATACCTTAGTGACTAATGCAGATTTTTTTTGTACATAAAGTTAGCCTGACCTAAAAGTACGCGCTAAACTTTTGATTGTTGTGACAATAATGACTCCGTATGTTTCGAACAACCTAGGATCAAGTTCCTACTTTGTGCTGGTAATCGACATGCTCAGTCTCAAATAAACAATATTTCCGGTTTCTAAGTAACAGAAATATTCTCAATATTAGCTAGGCAGAGAATCGGAGCCTACTACCTATTTAAGTAATTACACAATAATTGGCAGAAGAGTAACCAGTTGCAGTTACTTTTATCAGAATGAATGCAAATCCTTTAAAGGGAACCTTACATGTTATTTCATGCACTCCAATAATTAGAGATCATAATAGTAGTGAGCACACTTGTTTTGTTCCTACTAGTTTCTTAAGCATCTCTTGCTGCATCAGATTTGCTGCGCTGCTAACCTGAAGTCATTGCAGTGAAATGATTGGCTATCTAACTGTACCTCATCAGCTGTGGCGCCAACAGGAGACGAGACGCAGTATACTCGCAAAAGCGGCGCCAAATCAATTTGTAATCGCCTCTAAAAGTCAGAAGAATATTAGCCACTAGGATCGGTGCAAAATGGAGTCAGTGGCAGTCGTCTGCTGAATGACATAATTTTTTTATTAAAAAATTATTTAGGACGTGCAATGGGCATAAAAGTGATTGGGATTAGTAATTTACAAACGCGGTTTCAATAACTTTCATAGTTTTCCTTCGTTTAGGCAGTTTATGCCTTTACTTTGCACATTTTGTTTGGGGAATTTGCTCCATTGATCCACTTAAACCAACATTTACCAAATTCGATCATTAGCGATCACCTAATGCAATAATTATTTAACGATCATTATACTGCTCAAACTAAATAACTAATGAGACTGCGAAAAACTTTACTTGTAAAAGACAATACTTTAAAGTCACTCGCTATGATACAGGCAAATAATGATTCCCTTAGATGTTAGGCTATTAAATTTAATAAAAATTATAAATAGCTAGACAATTTTCTTGTTATTAATCTCCGTACTCTTTAAATCAATTGTGTTCTTTTATTTGTAAAATCAGAAGAGGTTGCGACAAACATACTTATTGCGTGCACTTTGTTTCTCCATGCAGGATAGCGGTGGGCTTGCGTCCATAATCGACCAGTGTCTATCAGAAACGAAATATATTCGCGAAATTAGCCAGCATTACACGGAAGAGGCATTTGGAATCTTTGGAGCTGATCATGAGAGGTAGTAGCACATTCCTTCGTCCCCAAATGAAAAGACAATTTTATGAACAGTAGTCCAGCCATCCATTTAAGATCGCAAATAGTGATGCTGAATCACTCACTTCAACCTTCGTCCTCAATCTTCTTTTTGATAATTGGTCCCTTTCCTAGTTAATAACTAAATCGTTTTACCCTCTACGAGCAGTTCTTTATTTCAGATAGGCGAGTCCAGTCGACTTCATATGTCCTTCAACATTCCCTATCCTGAGTGTAAATTAAAAAATTCATCCCCCTTATTTTTCATTTTCGATTTATAACCCGAACCACTTTGATTTTGCAGCACATATAAATGCTAACGGGACTGCAATATTTGTTTTCATGATAGATTATTGGAAATTATGTTGCAGTACTGGCCAGAAACACATCTTAGTGAGGAATTAACTGCTTTGGTGACCTCTATTCTTGGCTATTCACACTTGATGCAGTTCTTCTTCGCGGAGTCTAATTCTGATGCATCACTTGATGGAAAGATTGTGTCAGCGCTCATAAATCCCGGTAATATCTGTTTATGATATTCCAACGATAGTAGATTAAAGTAAAACATCGAATTCGTAACAATAGAGGAACTGAATTTTTTGTCTGTAAAAGCACATATAGTTTTATTTTATGAAAAAACGCAGTGAACACAAATTTGTCTTTAATTATGTCTGTTGTCATTCAGCCCTATTCCAAGATGTCAGCAGGAAACAATCGTGGAAACCACGGCTAAAATTGGCGATGGAACTTAATAAGACCGACTTTGTTCTGGAAGAAATTTTGGCTGACAGTCAATGGACAGTAAATGCCTCTAATAAAACAGTTTACGATTTTTCGTAGCCTTTAATTACTCTTTATTATAGTGCTTTAGTTATATGGCAATAAATGTATGCATTCACCAGTTTAATTAAGTATTTCGTCACCTACCTCATAAATTAAGATGTTGAAATTTTTAAAGCAATCAACCGTGTAAAAAGGTTATTGAATTTACGTAATTTTATAGCTTGAGGAAATTAGTCCGTTCGCTAGGAGCTGTCTCCTTACAAACAAACCGCAATTTCTGCGTCTCTTTTGCGACGCAGGCCTTTATATACATGAGTTCGCAGATCGAAAGGCAGTTGAGGAGCTATTCACCATAGAGGCGCACAGAAATGTAAGCAGTTTGATTGTTTAGCCAATTTGTACAAGAAATAAAGCCAAGTTTACCCTTCCTTCTATGTTAACTCGTTGGTAAGACACTTTACTCCTCATATGATTGGTCACTAGACCGCGACCGCCTTTACCATTTAGTTGCATTTCCCCATGGTGTAAAAAACAACTCCTTGTGCTATTTAAAAAACTCTAATGAGTATCTAAAGGATATTTTAGTAAGCTACTAGGTTTTTTGGGAGACGTTTAAAAAGACCTACTGTGGTCAAATGAACGCTGTTTGCACCAAGCTTCCCATGTACTTTTCTCCTTAATTTTAGCAGTTAATGCAGACAAATGTTTGCTAAAGAGTTCTCATGTCAGGATGCAAAGTTTAAGGGGATGAAATTATTTTTGGATAAATAGGAAAGGGATATTTATGTACCTAATGGAATCCAGAAGAGTATGCTTGAGTTATTCCAAGTTAAAGTCATAAGTATAAGTACATCTTAGCAAATATCTTTCATAGCATTGAGTAGGAATCATAAAATAGGGCATCAAAAAATAAGTCGCCTGTGTCTATTTAGAAGTTGAAACTGTTCATCGCCGAATACTTGAATGAAGGAGGCCAATACAATGGTGTATTAGCATTTGTACTGTATTTCCCTATTCTCCTTTTCAGACCGTCGGAGGAAGGGCTTTGAAACAGTTTTTTCTGTACTATAAACGCAAAGTAAGTGAATGGCTTGAGCGGAATGCATGTTTTGTGGCTTTTTTAATTTAAAATGCGACTTTGTAACGCAGTATTTACTCTATCTATTTTCCTATGTAGTCTTATTTTAATATTTTTCCCACTTTTCATCATCGGCTTTTGCAATTTTCATTTTGCAGTTGGTACCTCCCATCTTTCGCGCACGATTCTATGGGCTGCTGTATTTAATAAAGACTTGTGGTTTGTGTGAAACTTTCTAAAAAACTAAATTTGCCTTATTTAATAAAAGGTACCAGCTAATATAACGGTGGATATAGTGGAGCAGACGCTTACGATTATGATGGGACGCAAGTACTTTACTCATGTCACACGCGGTGGTCGTCGATGCCGATGTGTGATACGGAAATCGAAGGAAGCCTCGTCGAAGAAACAAGGTACTGGAAGCATTTAAACCGACTTCACCCTAAGTGTACACAATCCCCCTTTCCGTTCTGTCTAAATATGTGACTGTGCACACTTATGTACTTTAACATTAGACAACTTTTCCGAAGAAATTGTGGTAGCCAGGACTACAACGGACTAGGTTCGCTTTCTTATTCCTCTGATGGGTTTCAAGATAAACGGACTACCGTATTTTATATTTTTAATCTATCAGAAAAATGAATGGAAGTCTATCAGATGATAGCTTGCGATTCGTTGAAATTCACAATGCGCCTACACATTTGAACATTTTTAAACCAAGACATATTGAACGCAAACTGATACGACTTCGCTTATTAACGCAAAACAACTGTATAATTGTTTCTAAGTCATTATTTGAATTTCACGGCTCCCATATTTTTAGTTGAAGTAATTGAGCAAACGTCGTATCTTCATGAAAACGAAAGTTACGTACAATACCTCTACTTATGGGCGCTTGCCTCGAAACGCTATGAGATAGCGCGCTATTTGTTGATGATGCTCACTGATATAACTGCGGCGGCGCTGTTCGGTGCATCTTTTCTGCGTCGAAAGGCACGAATTTCGCGATCACCAACAGACAATGAGGAGTCGAAAAATTACGCCCTGTGAGTTTCTTAGTGACCGATTTGTCAACTGAGGATAACTAATAATTTTCATGTCATACGTAATTGTGAACAACTGAAACGCAGTTCAGTGACATAACTTCGATTCTTTTACTTTGGCATCCCCCTTTCGTCTCACTGGTTTGCTTTGCATTTATCCAACAAATGGGGTCATGTAATCCTTCCATGAGCGGAATCTTCATTGCAAAACCCCATAACTTTTCTCAATAATTACCTATATATTAATAAAGTATTGTTTGTACTCATTAAAAGGTATGCAGTCTTTCAAGCAGATCCGCATTGTTTGCCAGTCTGTGGCAACTGGTTGGAAGCAGTCGTATCGTAAATGCATTGGTTGAGTTCTGAACAAAAACGGGCATATAACGATTCTTGTTTAAGGAGTGCTTACATTTACTTAATTTTGACCGGAATAGCTTTAAGTATAATGTGGTAACTGATTTTTCTCTGTTAAATTACTTTGTTTGGTTTCGTCGACAAATTTAGATGGAACATAGTCTGCAAAACAGTTTACGTTTGTTAATCAACAGCTATCGCACTCAAAATTTCACCCAATGTAAAATTGTTTTATTTAACAGTAACTCTTGGACACTTATGAGCAACCACTCTCGATCTTTGAGTGAATTTCGCCCCAGTAAGTAGGTCTAATTCATAAATGTTTGGGTGCAGAGACCTTTGTTTAGATGACTAAATGGAATTTCATACTTCGTTTGTTAGTTTCAATCAGTCTGAAATACTACCTATATGCTTGAGCAAAAATGTTTTAGGGCTATGGTCACACAGATCAAATGGGAACCTAGATTATAACTTGAATCAATTGCTTGATGTGCTTTTTCTGTATTAGAGACAATATTCATGACTGGCTGTATGCATTGCTATCTTAATCACCTAGGGTAACCTTTTTTGAATAGAGAAACATACATTAAGAATGCATATGAATTCGCATAGTACTGAAGTTTTCTTAATTTAATAGGCTTTTATTAACCCATGAAGAAGAGGTTAAGGAAGCTGTTTGCTATTTTGTATAACAAGTATTTAGGTGCTGTTATTCGTATAATTAAATGGCCTGGGGGCGGTGGGGTTTCTCACTAGCCTGGATGCACGGTGAAGGCTGGATACAGAACCAGGTAGCCAGCAGTTCGAGTAGGGAAACGCATTTATTTTTTGACAGAATAGTTATAACACAAAGGTTACAGTGAGGTAAGCAGCCAGTTATGCAGAGAAGCAGTAATAACAACAGCATTAGCAAAGCAAATGCAGTCCAGTACCTCAAAAATTGAAGCTGTCAGCCGCATGAGTGCCACTCAGTGATATTTGAACTCTAAAATGAAGAAAAATGGGAAACAATTCCATTATTTAATTTTCAACATTTACTGTTTATAATTGTATAACTTATATTCCATTCTTTTCTACTATCATCAGTGCCTTCGAGAACATCGCCCTCTCTATTTTAAACCAATGCTACAGCAGCAATGTTGAGAGCACAATGCAACTTCTCATAATGGAACGGCAAACATTCGAACAGCTTTCATGCTTTGTGATAGCGGCTGAGGGCAACTGCAAACACTTTATGGAGCATCAGGCCTGCCAAGAGTACCTCGACCGAGTTTGGGCGCACACCTTGCTCGTGAGAGCCGGCTCGATCAAGGTAACTAACTGTACCAGGTGAAAATATGGTTCATGTGGATCCCGATATAACCATTTGAAAGGACTCGGTTTAATTTATATGGCCATGACGACGTAAATCGTGTACACATATTCTAAACCGGATAGGTCTGAGTCTGTCGGTACTTACTATTCTACTCTATCCTCTTTTCATACCATTCTAAGCTCTTTAAAGTTGTGGGTAGAATCCAAAGTGATTCGAGCTCGCTAGCTTTACGAAATTAATTTAGCTTGATTTTATATCCGCGGAAGCTTTTCACAAAATTTATTTGTAGTATTTTGAGAACATGAGGTTAAGCGATGAAACACTCAAAGATGTATTGCGTTTAGAAAACTCTTTCTTCCTCACTATGAAGGAATAACCGTGATTGTTGGAAGTGATGAATTGAAGTTGAAGCACCAAGATAAACCAATTCATTTATACTTACCACAACCGAAAAAATAATGGAAAGCACCTTCATGCATTATAGGTAACGATAAGCTTTAAATATTATCCACTTGTGCTTCAATTCCTTTGCTTTGTAAAATGCGCCATTTTAGGCGTTTGCTGACTTGTAAGGAAAAATGCTACTACCACTCTAAAGTTATGCAAACACATCACTGATAATCCCTGAATGAACCACGCACGTGTGCTTTTCTAAGGCATTACTACATCCCCAAGAAACGATGGCTGTTTCGTTTGTGGTGGACTGCAGATAGAAGTGTTTACCGTGGATTTTGGGCCGACAATCAAACAATTATGGAGGAATCCATTTACTTGACACGATACAGCTTAAATGTATGCTAGAAGACTTCTTCAGATATGATCTGGACTAATTAATCCGTGGGGAGAAATTTTTATTACCTTAAGTAATTATCACCTTTCTTTGTATTAGATAATCAACTATGGAATAGAGTAGACAGCTAGATAGTAAACTGAGATAGAAAAGGAGGCAGGCAGATTGCAATATGGAATTCTTTGTCTCGTTCATGTTTTATCGATATTCATTCCATTAAATGAGGTATTTTAAGAAGCCCTTTATAGTTAATTAAATTTACTGTAAAATCCTTACCATTCTGCTTAACTGTCTTGTACTCCCAATCCCAGTCCGTTTCCTTTTCCTCTAGCTCAGACATTTCTTCAGAAACTCCGCTTATTTGTTTTTCTCTTTAATTGACGATCGGTAAAAGCATATGATTGTTATCAATAGGCAACTTGACAAATCATCATGAATACGTTGTCATCTCATACATCCATCAACGCTGATGTTCATCGCTAACGTGATTGGCGCCTTTAGGTATACAAGAGGCTGTGCTTTGCCATTTTGTTTAGCTATAGGGGAAAGCAGAAAAGTTTCAAAGGACTCTGGTTTGGATTCACGATTTGCAAAGTGGCCGAAGTAGTGTAACAACTTGGGGATTTTTGGCTTTCTATCAATCTGGAGGTAAAATTTGATGAAAAAACGAGTTAATTTGAGTTAACTTGAGTAATTGGGCTAAAATTCTCGTTTATTAAGTCCTAATTTAATTTAAACAGGCTTTTGAACTGGATTGACTTATCGCAATATTGTAATCACAATTCGTGTGGGGTTTTGTGCCAAAAATACAGTAAAATTTGCAGCTTTTCAGCAATTATTTCTTGAGATGTTTGGACTTTTAAATAAAGTCTATAAGCTTTTGTGAGCTTAAGAACTCCTATGGCTTTTTCAGTTCTTTTTCATTCTCTTCGTTGGTATTGCCTGTCCACCCGCCATTCCCTTCATTGCCGATTATGATGAAACAAAATATGCGCAGAAATCTTCCGACTCTGTTGATGATGTGAGTCATCGCCATTGTGTTACTACTTAACTATTACAATCAGTATCGGACACAAGAAATGTTTTATGAGTAACTTACACATAGGTTGGCAGCCGAACAGTAAACACCACATCTGCAGCGTTCATATTTTCAATATCAGCATTAGATCGAGGAGTAACGGAGTTTCATAACCGTTTCGAAGTACGTATTTATCAGGATTAAAAGTACCTTTCTTTTACTTTCGGTCTTGGCGGATTTCAAGATGGGTAAAAATATGCAATTGAAGATTTATCACAATAAACTCGTTGACTTCTATAAGGCTCCCTGCGTACGTCATGCATACCAAGTTGTAAGTTCATTTGGCCACTACTAATTGCTTGCTTCAACGTCCAGTAAATGGCTTTAAAATAAGATAAATATTGACTCGAGTAAAGTTATAATGCAAAATTATTGGGATATTAAAAATGCGCCATCAAGTTTTTGAATAGGTGTCCTTCTAATTGCACACGCTTCTAAATCATAGTATGATTCAATGCTAGTTTTTACTCTATACAACCCTATTCTTGCATTTACAGTCCCCATTCCCATAGAGCATAGCAATTCACTAAAATTTTAGTGAATAATTATTTTATCACTAGATTTGATGAGCAGAACAATATTTTATGCTGCTTACAATTTTTTTGCTTTCCTCTTTAAGGTGGCCTACTCAGTGCTCTTCTGTCTTTTCGCAATAAAGCTTCAATTCGAATTTACGTTATCTAACTACGGCTGGATGGCTGTAGAAACTGCTATCATCCTCATGGCGACAGCTCACTTCATTGAATACGTCAAAAACGTAAGGAATTGTTCACTTTCGCAGCGAATTTGCTGAGTCAAACATATATTTGCTCGACACTTACAAAGCGTACCAAAAACTGCGGCCGAAAAGCACTAGAAAACTTGGCTTACACAAATATACTAGATCTAACAATTCATTGTGGTATAGAATTTATATTTTGAATATTAGTGCAAACAATTACGGTAACAGCTGCATCAGTAGCCGTACAACAGAAATTAGCTCAATTTAAGTCACAAATTATCAAGTATTATAATTCATCATTACCATCCATTATAAGACTCTAACAAATTGGATATCATGGCGCAACTTCATCCGTCAACGAATCAACCAATTTTCATCGGCCGCTTTCGCGTTTTATGTGGTTGGCGTAACGCTCCAGGTCATTTTCATCCTTCCAACTCAAAGGAGCTTTGTCTTTGAACAATTCAGTCGAATTTGTCTAGCATTCGGCGCCGGCATACCCGTTCAACAGCTCCTTCTGTTACTTTCTATTCATCGGTATATCGGTCCCAAATTGCAGATGATCAGGAAGATGGTACGTTTATTTCCTTTTTAATCGAATCTCTATTGTGACGTTACTGGCTTTGTTGGTTGTGTGATAGTTCAGCAATGTTGAAAATAGATAACCTTCTCACTCGTAAAATTTCTGTTGTTCTTAGAAAGTAAGCGATAAGGCAACTTTGGTATTTTTGGAATAAATCTGAAAACAGGTAGCTACCTAACGCGATACCAAATTTCTCCACAATTCGGTGGCTTTACTATGTTCTGCTTTCATAAATTACTTTACTTTCCAGATTTTATAAATTTGACCACATGACTTTCAAAAAAGTGAATCATTTGCAAAATAACTAAGGTAGTATCGTCACACTTGCTCTTTCGACCTTTTTATTGCAGGTTGTGAGGGATTTGTTGCCGTTTCTGGTGATAGTTCTCATATTTTGGAGCATGTACACCATCATCTTCTCAGTCGTTATCCTGCGGCCAAGCGGCTCTTACGATACCTATGGTGCCATCTCTCGCCTTCTTCGCATTATGCGATCTGGATTCTTCCAGATGTTTGGCGAATTCAATCTCGAGGAGCTTCTACACTATTATGGTTGATAAAATGTTTATTTGAGTCTGTTTGAATGCTGCATTTCATTCCCAACTAGTAGCTTTAAAGTTTCTAGTTTAACGCAGAGCTGCTATAACTCCATGCAATAGGAGTTTTTGGACTATTACAAATAAAGCTAGGCTTTTACCTAAATCCATTGCAACATTCACTTTCACTATTGTCAAATAAATAGTCAAATCTTCCATAACCTTCATTATTCTCCGTTTGATTGCTCTTCTCCGTCATGTTTATAGGAAATTCAACCTGTGGAAATGTCACAACTTCCGGATGCGCCTATCCATATTTTAAATTCCTTCTTCCAATACTCCTTTCTCTTTTCACCTTGACGACGCACGTATTACTGATTAACTTGCTTATTGCAATCTTTACGTAAGTATTTCAGTTTAATTTTCCAAAATGCTTTGCCTTTTTGTTAAATACCACGACTGTGTTGACTTTTTTGTGCGTTGAATAAATTGTGCAAATTTTGCTGCTGATAAGGACGTTTCCTTTATGTTGCTTATCGGGAAATTGAGCATTGAAAGGTGCGTTTAGAACGAGCGACACCAGATATTCCATCACCCTAGGCTCTCTTAAGCAGGCACGCTTGGACATCTATTAAGTACAAGTTCTGTTTCTGATTACTTTATGAAATTGTCCTTCACAGTCAAGTTTATTTCCGCAATGGAAAATTGGACCTAGGACTGTTTTGGTTAAGACTTTAGGCTAACATGCCGTTGATTAATTCATAAGTTATTTACATAACCATTTTCAAATGCTTTATTTAATGGCTATGTTATTTAAAAGGCCTTTAAAATCGAACCACTTAAATTATCATCTAGGTTCCAGCTAACGATGATGGAGAGTCAAAAAAGTCGACACTGTCTGTAATCCTACTTCGTCATGTGTAGGCGTCAGTTGCTCCTGTAAATTAAACATGGTAGCAGTCAATAGGTACTTTATTTTTAAGGAGATAAACTGTTTAAAAACTTATAAATTATATGCTGACAAAAATATCTTTCGTCAAGCGAATATTTGCGTGATGAATTGTAATATGCTAGTACTTCTAATCCATAGTTTCATTTGAACTACACTTACTAAATTAATTCCTTAATAAATGCAACCAGATCCCTCTGAAAAAAGGCAAATTTCTGTTATTATATTCCAGAAAAACATATGATGATATGGAAGCCGAATCTCAGCAACTCTGGACAATGCAGAGATATGCGTTGATAGGCAGTATTCTCTCGCAGTCAGTCATGCCTGCAACTCTCTCCATCTTTCCACTGCTTTACCAATGTTTCCGACGTTTTAATCAAAGTCATGATCACAAGGATTCCTTCAAGCAGAAGCCATTTCGTGAGAGGGTCTTTTATATAGGTTTTACTCTGAATTTTTGAATCTATTATTGGTAGGTATCAAATCTGTTTTATGATTTTCTCGTTATCGTAGTCTCCTCATTTTCAATGAAAACTTGATAGGTGGATGTCCCACTTCAAAACTGTTAGTTGGGTGATTCTATGTGTTGTTTTCCTACTTATTTTAAGTAATATTCGGCCTAAGTTTTAGCACACATTGGTTCACATGGCTTTTTGCAAAGCCGCACAATGTCAGCTTGCAATACATTGGAAGTTTCTCGTGAATAATTTGTCCTTTAAGTTGTGTTGAAAGGCATCTTGTATTTGACTAGTTGTCTCACTGCAAAACAATAGCTCAAAATTCACTTATAAAATTCGCAGGAAAAGAAGTTAATGATGTATCTTTTTCATCACATTTCAAAACAGGCGATTTGATCTTAACGCCTCGTAGATTGAACTGGTTAGAAACCTCACGCATTTTTAAGCCTTAAAAATTCTGGTAGGATGGTTGATCTATGGTACATCTTAATTTGCTTCTAGTGTCTGAAATCCCAGTGGAAATATTTTGTGATATCCATTTACGATAAGCTTTAAGCCACCGTGAGTATTTATCCTTGGGGAATGCGAGCATTTTAGGCATTTGATAATACTTTATTTGGTGAGAATGATGAGTAAATAAGCCCGCAGACTTTTGGTGAATGTATATGTCATTGTGCATATTAAACTTAACGATTAATGATAACTCGTGGCAAATCCATCCATTACACCATTAAAATAAAAATCGGGGAAACTTGGTACAAAGGTTATTCAGTATCCATAATCTCTGTTTATTTTATTTGTGTTTCAAGAGAAATCTTTTCGAAATTCGCCTGCTCATGAGCGCCAGTTGATAAATTGGGAGAAATTAAATGCCTTAATAATCACAGGAGGTCAGAACTGTGGTGAAGAGACTGAAAAAGAGAAGAATGTTCAGAGGGCCTCACGAGGGGCTGTGCGCAGTAATCAGGAGGACCATTGGCATCTCCTTAATCGCCTTCGACCCGCAGACATCAAGACCGGCCTTAAAAAGCCCTTGCTTGAGCAGAAAATCGAGAACATTGATAAGACTCTGGAGTCTATTATGACACTTGTGAGTCCGTTGTTCTTTAGATGTTTTCTTTGGGCATGTTGAGGTGGTTAACCTATTGGGTTATTGCTGATTGATTATAAGTCTCATAGTTTGTTGAAATTATCTATCTTAAGATTCACGTAAGTATCGTCGAACATTCATTTATAATTGAAATGACATGCAAATGGCATTCACCAGTCCTCTGAGAGCTGTCTCCTCCCTACACTCACAATAAACTTAACTGAGCAAGGTTATCGATGTCCTTAGTATGGCGCCAAATTGGAACGTTTCTTTTAGATCAGAAACAAATGTCACAACTCGCCATCTCCAACTTCATCTACCGCAAAACGTGAGTGCTTTGTGGTTTGCAGAAAGTAGACACTTTCAAAGTTTAACATAAGACTGAAGTGCTATTATGGGAAGTCTCACATTCTGGAATAGGTAGTCAAGTTAGAGGAATTTATGAATACAGTAAAATTTGATCTTGGCATTTTGATCTCTGGTTCTATCAGAGGGTTGTAATTAATGGAGACTAGTCAAATATTTCAGCTGGTATGATCTCTGCTTTGAAGTTTTGAAATTTTATGAACTGAGAGGATTGAACACTCAGGTAAACATTGGATAATACACAAATCCTCTCATTCTTTTTGACTAGGAACAGCAAATTCTTGATACTCAGCAGACAGACACTGTGC
>NW_020170387.1:447876-487373 GCF_000524195.1 Echinococcus granulosus | reverse complement strand
TTCCGTGGGATGTGCGTTCGCTTGACGTGAAGGAAATTTTCCTTGCTAAGGCTTTAATCGAAACTTGTGATATCATTTCAGTACTTAATTATCACAATTTTTGGCTTCGACATTGCGATCGTCGCAAAACCAACTGATTTGACATTTCTAATCCCTTTCTAGTATTAAATCCACAAAGTCCAAGCACGAATGACTTAATTTGACGTCCACTTTTAAGTTGTATTCACATCGTTTGCTTGTATGGGATTGTAGGTTTGATATATTTCCCAGACTTAGTCTTCATTGATCTACTCGTATATGAGTTTTTTCGACTTCTCTTAAAATAAATAAAAGCAAGATTAAGGATCAGCCATAGGTAGTACATGCAGGCAACTCCTTCCCATGAGGCTGGCGTTGACCCTAGGCAGACAATTTGCCCATTACATAGACTGCATCCTAATGTGTACCTGAAATTCAACGCAAGTACCTCGTCTATATTTTACCCATCCTCACGTGTATGAGGCTAAAACTTTAAGCTTGTCTGTGCTGTAGGACCCATTTCCAGACTATTCGCCAATTCGATGGCGACCCAATGGCTATTTGATCCCCGCCTGGCAGATGACCGTAGGTGAGACCTCACCGAGCACACTAGAGAAGAGGCACGCTTCCTGCCGCATTCTCTCAGTGGATTCCAGTGTGATGACGACTACTTCTTCCTCGCCCGTCAGGTCGGAGGAGGCGCTTCGGAATCCTGAGGGTCGTGTTGGCATTGCCGGAAGGGGACTGCTACCCCAATTCGGCGGCAACTCCGCCTGCATTGTCGTCGTCGAGCGAAGTGGGTTCAGCGACGTCGAAGAGGTGCTCCTTCTTAAGGGCGTTCGAGCACAGGCCCAGTTTCCATGGGTACAGTAAATCGTCCACTTAATCGCTTCATTCGTCATTAGTTTATGTATTCCTTTTGAAATAACTACGGTTTATAATGTCGTTCCTTCCTATTTTAACAGTTCCTCTGCTACCATGAAAAGGACTGTGATCAAATTTCTTGTCATAAGGAGCTTGTAAGAGGATTCTGCGGGCAAATGATCGTGGTGGGTGAAAAATCTGTAATGATTGATTCTGCAGTCTTGCAACGACTTATTGCCACATACAGTAAAAATGTGAGTTGTAAAAAGGTACCTCCTTGTACCGACATTTTGGATCCTTTTAGTACAGTACGTTACATTCCAGGTGTATGTAGGGCCAGTTTCTGATCCAATAAACTGTGACAATGCGTGGCTTGAAGTAACGATCGCTCACTTTAAGATTATCTCACCGTTCCCATCTATTTGCAACGTTGAACGGGTAAGTTCCTCTATACAATTGATAATTAAGGCAGTTGTGACATTTCCTAATGGATAAGTGGACATGTGTGTGTGGTCTAAATCACTACTGTTGACTGTTGCAACAGCGGTTTCTCGTGTAGTTCGATACTAATGCCTTTTGGCACGCCTCTACCTTGGAACTTTCACTACAGAAATAAGACGAATACTGATCTTGTAGCTAAGTAAATTAAGGATAATTATAGCAATCTACTTATCACCTGAAGAGAATGAGCTGGATTAATCAAATTGAGTGTAAACTGATAAAGTAAAGGTTATTATATCCATCGAATTAAAAGCGCAACCAATAATCCCATCTGCACTTTGCATTACCCCTAAGTACTAAGATTAGGTGGTTCGACGATAAATGATGAATTAAGCCATGAGATTCTATCGCTGCCTTCCATTTATAAGGTTGTGGTGCCTAAAATCCATCCAAATCGGTAACCTATCACCTTGTTCCTACATTCTCGCATAAGAGAGATGACAGTTAAATAAGAATCAGACGGGAATTTACCTGTATGTACCACAATACACGAAAGCAAACTGCCTTTTAGGAAATAGCTCTTCACTACAACTCACAGTCTATGTTTATCGTACCATTCTCTAGATTTTCAAAACTAAAGGAGGCACGACGATGTGGGCAAGACTTGATGATCTACCGCCTATGCGAAAGAGCCACTTGGAGGGGCTGAAAGCAATCTATGCGAACTAGTTCCAGAACATAGTCATCGCGCATCATCTACGTTTTCGGCTACCACCTTGTTATGTGCACTTTACTAATTCCCTGAAAAACAAGTACGATAATGTACACCGATTAAGACAATATCACAGGCACTTAATTAAACACGAATTTTTACTAATCGTCCTACTTTTCCATAATCCAGCGAGGAAGCGCAGAAGGTGGTTCCACCCTGCCGAATGAGAATAAGTAGCTGACTTTGAGACACTTAGATTGACCATGACCCGTAAAAAAACCTCCATGGACCCAGTAGACCCCAAACTTCAGACTCCATATCAGGGGTCGTGGTGTGGAAGACATCAAACCGATCCTAGGAGGAAAAGGCTGGATTCAATTTGCCACCCTCATAGCTGCATGACTGTTAAGCCATCATCCTATATCAAATCCCAACAGATGATTAACACGCCCACATTCTAGAATTCCACGAGTTGATCGACGATAGAACGGTGTGTGATACACAACGCCCCAGACAACACCATCAACAGAAGAGCCTGAGTGGCATAGAGCACGTAAACGGCCGAATTCCACCCATCTGGAATTGTTCTACCCAACGAAAAGTTTCCCAAGTCATCAGGCAAATAACAATAAATGAAGAGCTTTACTGCTGCTGAAATTATGTACCAAGCTACTTAATAATCCGGAAAGAATCAAAAGTAAGGTTATCAATGGTTTTCTCATAACTGAACTCACACTTTTCAATTCGTGACTTGGGACTCCCTGTATGCTGAAGCCACTCTTTACTATGGAGGGAGTAAATAGTAAATACGACACTTACAAAGTATTAATATGTGAGACGGACCCTTCGGCTTCGCCCTCAACTGTTCCACTAGGCGTGTTTCTCACCCAACCAACAATGCTGTTCTGCTTTGCTGTTGCTGCCGTATACTAGAATCCCTTAAAATGTAAAAAATCCGACAAACTTTGCGGAAAAACACGCCTATCAATAGAGTTACTATATACATGTGATTAAGTACTAACCCTGGACTCTCCCGAAAACCTCAAAGCCTATCCTCTTTAGTTGGCCCGTATCACCTGGAGCGGCTGCCATTAGCGATGATGAAATAGAATAAGATGGAGCGACAGCAGCCAGCGGAAAAAAGGCTGACAAGTTGACCGGGTTACCTGTTGTATAGTGCCAGAAGGGTATAGAAACAAAGGCAATCTGCAAATTAGCATTATTTATTAAAACTTTTTCTTTTAAGTTTTGAAATTTATTTGCTTTCTTATAAGGGAGTGCGTGTATTCTACATTTTTTGTAAAATTGTCATACCTATGAATGGTATACCTAACAACTTTTTATTCTTAACATTTATGCTCTTTGTCGTTGTAATTGTATATTTTTTGCTTTAAAATGTTGCAATTGCAGAAGTACAGTTAATTAGTTGCACCTACGAAACACCTCTAGGCTAACATGATAGCAAATTCGATTCCTTTATTTACTTAATTTTGTAATTTTCTATGTCTTTTAACTATGGGGACTCTTGACTCAGAGTTAATTGCCCTGTGACGTGGCTTTTGGGTCATGCTGGTGGGCTCCGAAACCTCCTACATGATGGCAATACATGACCTTGGCAGTATTTAGGCTGTTACAATCTAGGGAAGACCCGGGGCGATGTAGAAACTCCTTACCGAATTCACTCATAACACCCTCTACACACTATTCTCTAGTGTCTTTCAGTTGTGTCTGGTAGCGTAAATGTGGGCAACTTACCACCGCTTTGTCATGCTCGTAAACCGAATCAAGTGATAGTTTCTTATCAAGAAGTAACTTAAGGCACCAACCAACGCTCAAATCGATGTAACGTTGGCCATACGATGCTCGTACAAGTCCATTTTTCACTTTATCATTTTATTAAAGGATTGCCTTTACCCTCAGTGGGCCTCACTGTTCATGAGGTTTTTTGTAATGAAAATTGATATTTTGAAAAGAAAGAGATGTTTGTTTTCTTTGTAATAAAAGTGTCCGGAGAAGCCAATTGTTGTCACTACGATAACCCACTAAATTCACACTTTTTGTTTTCATGATTACTGTTTAATCGCCATTAGCGCAGCTAGATGACTCCTTCTCAGGGCTGGCAAATTGTCCGTTCGGACCCATGAAGGTGTGCTATCCTTGACCGCCAATATCTGTGAAAGGAAAACATCAACCTCGTAGAGTTATAAATAGCGTCCCATGTTGATTACATCATTGCCCCATAGATTCGTTGATTTTGCCTTTGTTACGTGAGTTCATGAATCACCAATGTGCTCTGATTTCTTTGTCGGTGACCTTTTAAGAATAGGAATGCACTAGGAAGTAGTGTGCAAAATTCTGTAACGTGAACTACCACATTAAAAGGTAGATAGCTGCTTTTGATTTCTTTCAAGTTATAGCTAACTTACGTTTTCTAAGTCAGATATCCATTTGTAGTTTGGTGGAATCTGAAAATGAATTGCCGTGACAGAAAGCCAAGCATTATCGCAATTGATTGGATCCGATGTTGACCCGACTTCAATCTAAAATGATGATTTCTGCTTTCAGTTTTAGGCTTTAACTGTTCACTTAATGTATTATGAATAGGTACTCAAACCGTAACAATGATATGAAACAAAAAATATAATATTCCTGCCACAAAGTTAAATTAAAACTGATTTCATGCCTGCAATAGTGATCAGAAGAGAAGAGAGTTGAATAACGTACACATTGGACGAACGAGGCGATGAAATCATCTATCACAGCTTTTTTTGTCGGTTCGGTTTCACTGTTCTGACACTTTTGGCAAAAAGTTCGGACCAATCCATTGAAACAAGTTGTTTGATTACAACTTGGGGGATGAGTGCAGAGAAACTGAAAAGAAGTTAGTAGACATATTGAAGCTGAATTTTAACGCAGGCGCTCTGCAAAGCCTCATTCAGCTGATTACCATACCCAAGGAAATTGCGCCTGTGGACGAATTCCCTTTAAAACAAGTACTTCGTCGCTGATGCTTCCACGAGCCACCACAATTATGCAGGCTGAATTAGCGCCATATTTTGGTAGCAGCCCCTTTCCAGCCGTGCCAACACGACCCTCAGGGTTCCTTGGTGCTGAATCACAAAAGCTCAAATTTGTTGAGTCAAATGAATGTAGCCGAGACGCTTCGGGAGGTGGCATGCTGTCGCTTTGCCACTGAGGTACCATGAACCTGCGAGGACTCCAGGGAATCGCGCGGTATTTCGGGTAGGGCATCTCAAAAGAATAGACGAAAAGCACAACCGCATTACATAGAATCACCACTGCCCCAAATTAAACCCATGTATTGCTAAATGGGTTTCCGATTTTTCAATTCCGACGCAATGGACTTACGTTCCCGCTTCCTAGAATCTAGAGCGTAAATATGATTTGCTCTAAAATAAATATAAGACACCTAAAAAGGGCTAAGTTTGCCAGCCAGCTATTCAACAAATGTCAAAGCATCATCAAACAGATAGAGACGCAATTCCATTATCATCCTTGCCATTGGTCAGTGCACCATCTGCTTACTTAGAATATCTGCATAAAAGTGATTTAAGGCTTACTACGCATTTGTTATAAAATGATCCTAAATATTGTCAAAATAATCAGATTTAATTAAGCAAAAGTGGCACTGACCTCCCAGGGAATGGGGGGATCCAGGGTATGTGGTGTGGTGTCGCTTGTCAATGACGAATAAATAGCTATTTGGTGGTTACGCCACTGCGCCACAATCGGCACATCTGAGGTGTCAATCGAATTGAGTGATGATCTATGGCTTCCTTCTCTAGACAGTCCTAGAGATGCTAAAAATTATCCTTTCATTGATAGAATTGGGGTGATGCAAGCTTTAGACGCTTAAAAACGAATGAAAACAACTCCTTCTGTGTAGTGCATTCAACATTAAATACTGACGTCCTTCAAGACTTATATTTTCAAAACCAGTACTACATGCACGCTTACGCTTAACATTGGACGGCAAAAGAAGCTTGGGCTCAACGGGTCGACCTGACATCTACGGCAAAAATGGAATAGCAATGTTTTAACTTAAAATTACCAAATTGATTGTTTGTACCAAAACTAGACGCACAATAGTACTTATTTTCTCCAACTTTGAATCGATGTCGTCAATTTTCTTCGCCAGAGCATCGGTCACAGGTCCCGGTTTTGCGAGACTTTGTAGGACCATAGTGGGGGGCACGATTCTGCGCACAATTTGCCAAGACCTGTCGTTTGGCGTTTTCCAGCTTTCCGTGGCCTTTCGCCTATTCTCTAACGTAACTCCACCCTTGGAAGCCCTCTCCAGCTCTTGACCCTCGTCATGCATGCCCATCATTACGAGGGCACTTAGCTTCTCCCAGTTTATCAGTTGTCGTTCGCGACCCGGATTATCCTCAAACGATTTGCCTGGCAGGAAAAATTTTCAATTTCGGCTAAATAGCAACTTTGGTAAAGAATTATTAGGCAAACAACTACCCAGGACCAGTGGTAATTTTTAAACTGTTGATTATAACACTAAACTTGTTCTATATCTTAGTAAATTGGTGCATATTCAAAAGTAACAAGAACGTAAAGTGGAAGCAATCTTACGAAACGGTCTTTTTTTATTTGATTTATTCGAGGTTTTCGATCGACAGAAGAGAGCAGCAAGTTGATAGACGAAGGAGAAAATGAGGAAGGGTCCCGGCTGAACAGACCCGACGAGAATGTACTCCACTAATCTGTAGCGCTGCATAGTCCAAAGTTGTTGAGAAATCGCCACCATCCTGTCATAAGTCTTACTGAAGCATGAAGAATCGGTCCCTTATCGATGTGCACCATTATATGGAAATGTGAATCTCTCCACTTTCGTAATGGGTTTGATAGACTTTGATTTCTCAAATTTAAAGAATTTTTGTTGAGTTTTAAACGAAATAAGGCAGTTTTTTGCAAATCTTTCCTACCAAACTCCAGACACTTGTTTAAGAACCTCTATTTAGCAGCCATACGAGTTTGAAAGTCGTAAAAAATTAAAATTCTAATATCCACAATTGTATTTGCCTAGTAGTAAGACCGACTTTGTAAATAATGCTACTGAAAATAAGCGTGATTTTCTAAAGAAGGAGCTTTTTGCAGAGCCTAGAGATTTGCGACCCCACTGCAGTCTGAATCAGTACTAATCAATCGTGGACGATTTGCACTAGGGAAATTCATGAGTATCAAAAAATATGTTCCTTTTCATTGTCCAGCGTAACACATTCCACGACCTCTTGGCAAGTAAGTAAAATAGATTCCAAGAGTGGGACTGCCACTGGCTAGGTGATTCCGAATAGTTTTTTTCAAAAAAGACAGACGTCTTTCGACCTGCATTCACTGTGTACTGCTTATCAATTTTCGTGAATTCGATGATAGGAAGTGCTTTGTGAAGGCTGTAAATGAAATGCAGATAGCATTTTAAGACGAAATGCACTCCACCCGATGTTGCCGAGGCTGTAAATTGTTCCAATGCAAACTCCGCTGTTCGCGTTACAACTCACGTGAAAATGGCAATTAGCAGGTTGATGAGTAGAACGTGTGTAGTCAGAGTGAAAATAGCCATCAGGAGTGGAATGAGAACACGGTATCCCGGATAGGTGCAGCCGGGTGTTGTAATGTTTGCGCATTCTCTATCGCCTACAGTAAATAAGCAAATGGGGTACATTTGAGAAAAGAGGAAAATGAAGCACAGTTGCTGAGGCTGTTTTGGATCCTATCCTGTAATAGAGCAGAACATAGGCAGGTAAATTCTACGGATTCATCATAACTGCAGGAGATATGATAACAGATGGAACTTGCATTTGACTAGAAGTAGAATACTAGACTCAATTTCTTAACAACACAAAAATAAGGCTCACCGTAATGGTTAATAAAATCCTCAGCTTGAAATTCGCCAAACATTTGGAAGAACGAACTTTGCAGGGTGTAAAAAAGACTACTCAGAGCGTCAGACGGGTTGTAAATAGTATTGGGACGAATAACAATCGCGGAAAAGAATAGGGAGTACAAAATCCAAAATATGCAGAGAATCAGAGAGAAAGGCAACAAATCTCCTTTCGTCTGAAGGAAAAGTGGAAAAACACCCAAGTTACCTACCGCGTCAAATGATCACCTGAATTAGTTGTCTTTATTTGTTATCAGGAAATTCGTGTTTTAATTATCTGAATGTTAGCTTCGATAAAAGTAGCCAGTTTTCATACCTATAAATGAGATGCATTCAGTTGATGTATTCATTACTTAGCAGTAACGCATATCTCTACAGGTTTATTTAAACGTCGAACGACTAAACGCGATTTAGCCACACCCAAGAAGTAAATTCAACTAGTGTAAATGATAAATGATAGAACTTCATACTGCTTAAAGGGACGATATTACATATTTGTACTTGGTGGACAGCAGCTATAATCCACTGTTATTGTATTTTTGGTGGTTAACACTTGCCATC
The DNA here is from genome assembly GCF_000524195.1 of Echinococcus granulosus. NCBI lineage: Eukaryota > Metazoa > Platyhelminthes > Cestoda > Cyclophyllidea > Taeniidae > Echinococcus > Echinococcus granulosus. The sequence continues at coordinate 478,863 of NW_020170387.1, read as the reverse complement.
TTTTTGATCATCTGCAGCTTCGGTCCGACGTATTCACCAATGGAAAGGAGTCGCAATGTCTTGATAAAAGGAAAAAATAGGGAAATTGCCAAGCAGCCCTGACTGAATTGCTCCAAAATGTACGTCTTTGGCAGTACAAACACGAATAGTAACTGGAACAGGGTCCCCAGAATGTAGGCAACGCACGTAACCACGATTAGCTTGTGATACGAATCAGAGAGGAATACAGGCAACGAAATCCACTTGATGAAAGCCTATAAAGTAATTTATGGAACCTTTAGCAATAATCAGGCTTTCCAAATATATTCAAGCGTGCAAGTTCAAATTGTTTTTCAAACACATAAGTTGAACATTTCATGCATTTCTATTGTACCAGAGTTATTTACAAAGACATTAAAAAGTATATGATTCCAAAGTTAGCTTTACTATCAAAGTTCAGAAGTTATGGGAACGGCATCAGAGCAGATTTTGGATAGAATTACTGCCCTCTTGGTAGTATACACCACTGAAATTTCATTCTGTTATAGTTGCGCTTCACTATCCATTGAATGCCCCACTCTTTCATCTTTCAAGCAACTAGCAATTTGCTGACGTACATAGCTAACGAAAGAGACACTGCTCATGATCATTTATTGCGGTGTAAGTTCTAAAAAAACTATTTGTTAAAAATCTTGGGCCTATTAAAATGCGGTAACATTAATTCGGTCCAACGAAACAAACTTACGATTCTCACGAATTCGATGAAATGTGTTATGAACGTGAGGATCATGAATGCTGAAATGCTGAACATTACGCTGCTAGAGTAGTCGAGTTCTACTTCAATGTTGACAAGGAGGATGAAGAAGAGGAGTATGTTGGTCGCCTTAGAGACGGATAAAAGTAATATGATCTTCCTTCAGTTTGCTACCATCATTAATAACCGAAATTCGGCAGTAAGAACCTCTCACCAATATTCTGTCAAGTTAAAATTTTTATTGGTGCTTTCAATTAGTGCTCTAAAAGCAGATATGCCTAGGTATCATTGTATCCATTCTAAAGTTGGAAATAATCAGATTTATCTATTAAAATTAGACTTAAAATTAAACTATTAAACTTAAAGTAAAAATTCTAGTCATAAGTTTATCCTTTTCTAAATTTTGCTTTCAGTATGCCTCAACAAATTCCCCAAACACCATCCATTCAAAAGGAAATTTGCCAGACAAAAGAAACCTCACAAGTTGGTAGGCATGCCGAACGCATGGTGCACGATAGAAGTCTCGCAGTTTTTTCTTGTAAATATGCGCTGAAGTCGTCTTCTTCTAAAGTGTTAAGGAATTTGGTTTATATGGTAAATAAGTATATTAATTCAGCTTCGATGATAGTACAAACAACTTTTTTGAGTCACGCCTTTTTGAGAGGGATTTTTTTGTAAACGGGCTTTGCTTCTAAACATTTGAACAAGTCCATCCACTTTAATGGCTAGCGAAAATGTGGATTCACAATAAAGCCATGTTTATTAAACCACTTTAAAAAATGGAGTAATATATCATGTTTTGGGAACATGGATCCATTCATTTTTAATGGCTGGCCTCAAAAGGTAAAAAGAGAACCAATTGCTTTATTCCTGCATTTAAGCTTTACCAGAACTATTGAGTACATACTTGCTGTTAAACTCGATGTTGGTCTGCTAAAACTGTAATTTAGAAATCAAACAAACTCACTGCTTTCCGTGATTTAGCCGACTTAGCGTACATAGCTTCATCGTATTCAGCCACGAAGGGAACAGCAGGAGGAAATACGGCTCCAACTACGATGCTCAAGATGAACTGCAAAATAGATTGTACAATAGGTACACTACAAGTTCTCGTTCCATTTAATGGATTAAAATGCCTACCCTCCCAGATAGCTTCTTAATGAGAAGTGTGTTAGCCCATACGCGATCCAAGTATTCCTGACATGCCCGGTGCTGCATGAACTCTCTGCAGTTGCCCTCTGAGGCGATCATCATGCATGAGTGCATGGCAAAACTCCTTCTCTCCATCACCAACAGATTCATTGTGTTTTCCTTGTTGTTGAAATAGCAGGCATCCAAAATTGAAACAGCTAGTTGTTCAAACTCACTGAAGCAACAAAGAGCAGTTCGCAACCTTTTACTCGCGTCAATTGCTCAAGACAAACGAACATTCTCTTACAGTAATCTATCATTCTCAGCAATGGAACTATAAGTATCTTTTCAAGCTAGGTATTTTTTTATGCATATTTCGTAAAAGATAAGAAAGATTTCAAACAGCCGTCTTACTTGACAATAACAACTTCTGAAATCCAACAATAGGATAAAAGCCTGCTTTGAAGTATGGGTAAAAAGATAGCTAAAACAAATTTTTCCTGTCATTATTACCAATATCATGCATAAAAAAGATCCTTTCCATCGATCAGAAGGTCCAGAGCTATTAGGGATTCATAAAAATCCTAAACACCCAGTGTGAAAATAAGCCTTGTAAATTGTTACATTTTTGCCAGGCTTCATTTTTGTAATAAACAAGTGTATTCATCGCAGTCCCGGCTGGTCATAGCAATTCCAAGCGGAATGATGGTCCGCAAGGTGGTTGAGTGATTGACTAATTGATTGACATTTAACTGTAATAATTTAACTCGACCTATTTTTCGCTGAGGAGATTCATAACTCCTATGTCATGTTAAAAGAAAACAGCAAGAACGAACCTAGCGTATCTTCTCTGGTCCACGCTATCAGAAAGGAATCGAGTTTTTTTGGATATGCAGCGCAAGAAGGTTGCAGCGAAGAGGGCCCCCGCGGATATATCAGTTAGCATCGTCAATAGGAAGTGTGCTGTCTCAAAACGCCGAGTGACTAGCGCCCACAGGTAGAGGTACTGTATGCAATGGTCCCGTTTTGCTTGTCGAAACGGACATTTACTTGAATTAGGCATCAATCTCAAGCAAAGAAATTAACTGTTATGAAAATGCAGACGAATTTTGTTGGCCCTTGTCTAAATTCGCAGTGTTAATACCGTGAGTGACCTCTTTTTAGGCCTTTTTATGCTTAAAATCTAAGAGAGAGTATTATGAGCATATTTTATGTGCAAAGAGGAACTTCTCTAGGATTCCCATGGTTTGATAAGTGCATCTAACTCATTTTTTGTAAAAAAGCACCCGAATGCCATAAAAGTATGTCAGTCTCCACTTTCTGCTTAAGAGGAACAGGGGAAGGGGTGTCTCACATTTGGAGTCAAAAGTGCCGCCTCTTAAGGTCCTCCTTATAGCTCCGGGTGGTTTTGGGTTCTCTTTGTTATAGGTCAAAAGATTATGGCCCATGAGTTTTCGAAGGGTTTTTCTGACTCTTTCGATGGTAATTTGTGCCGGTACCTGCAATCGCAAAATCGAATTCGATTAAACATTTTAGACTACTTTATTTCCAATAAAGATTCAAAATGCTCAAAAGTTTCTCAACCATAGAACTTGTTTGAAAGATTTTCTCTACCTTTGCTTCATAATAAAGTAGAAATTCGCGCAAGCTGGCCCCTCCGAGTGTCTGAAATAAAAGTTGTATAGAAATTGCGGACTGTTAATAATCTGCGCTGGACAAGGAGGATTCCTGTATTAATTTGATGCGTGGCGGTAGAAATGTAAGAAGTCAACCATAGATTTAGAGTATTATATGTACTAAATTTGTCGAATTTGGAGCTCTCAACCAACGTTTTGTACTTCTTCTCTCAAAAGTAATAGTTGAACTGAATGTAGTTAAGGAAGCTGTAAATAAATGAGCAGGTTTGATAAATAACGAGCCTACACAAAGGTGTCATTACGTTGCTCAAGATGTTTGCGTCTCTAAAGGAAACGTTTGCATTTGCGAGGTTATATTAAATGCAAAAATTGTCAGTCAGGTGGAACTGGATGAGCCAGTTCATCAGAATACAAACGTGGTAAATCAAAAGACCGGTGAAAACGTACGTTTCGCTGCGCTTCAACAGAATATAGTTCTTCCACTATCTTTGTACTGGCAAACTCGTGGATTTCAAAGCCAACATCAGTAAATATTCGAAGGAAATCCACTTTGTTTTTCAAAAGGCAACTTATTACAAAAGGTTCCATTTCCTTGGGCTGTAGGAAAATCGGTAACTGTTATTTCGCGGAAATAGGGCTGGTCTCGTTCGACGATAACCTCGCTCTCCACGAAAGTATACTTATAGCTAACCTCCATAACTAGTACACTTAAGTAAATGGCTGACCACTCATTTCGACATTCCAAGACTAGCAACAGCTTTGGTCGAATTTTACAGCATAACCTTACCGTCCACTTTGCACCATCCAAAATCTTCTCCAGCACAAAGCCTGAGCGGTCCAATTCCAATGCTATTTTAAGTCTCGGCTTCCAGGTATACTGACTTTCTTGAGTTTGAAAGAGAGCTGAAATGGGAAAAACGCGACTCATATTAATTATTTATTATGAAAATAAGCCATTCGACAACAATAAGAAATATTACAGTTGGAAAATAGCATTCACTGCTATGAAGGTTCCCTAATAACTATATGCTGGCTTTACCGAGAGCCATTTGTGAGACTAACCTGGATTGATGAGTGACGATAAAACGCTCCTGTCTAACGTCCCTTCTAAGCCCTTGTCACTGGAAAAGAATTCTATCAGCTGGGAATAGGCCACAATTTTTAAAACCATATCGAGTGACTCCTGTTGGATTTCTTCTTCTGTCCAATACTGGAACATTATTTCCAGGACTCTAAAAGGAATACTGACCGCTTATTACTGAAAATTATTTCGATGTGTAAACCTAACAAGTCTGTGAGGTAGTTTTTTGCTTTTCTTTAGGAACTCAGGATTGTTCCTCAAAGATTAGACAATTTCTGCTTCTTTTTCTCAAACAGACGCGTATCGCCATCACAACCGGGATGTGAGTTATTCTTAGTGCCGAGACTTTCTGTATCATTTAGCCTCACTTGGGTCCTGATGAGGGATGCCATGAAAAGTAGGCGAAGAACTGAGTGTACCAACCTCTCGGAGGATTCAGTCTCATCAAGCTCTATTTCACCTAGCCCATCGTCTGTGTATGAATTTCCACTGCCCTGTAAATATTCCATTTCCGAAACGCATCGTTCCAGAATAGATGCCAGGCCGCCGCTATCCTAGAGGGAAAGGTATTCCATCAATTGACTGCTTAAAGCTTAAAGACTTCACTGGTGTCTATCTACTACGAGTGACTTGAAGGCATTCTGCTTAGCAGGTAGTGAAATGGTAGTAATTTCTATTTTTTTATAAACTGCATTGCTTCGTTATTCTGGGTTATTCAAGGTGTGACTAGTAATTTTAACCCGTCTGTTTGGTGTTTGCAATTCGTTAAATTGTAACAACTCACTGCTACAATAACAAACGGAATATTTCGACAAAGAGCTTGATAGACGCCCAGAGCATCCTCCGGCCTCCCTGCAACGAGAAGTCCACAAAGTGGGATATTACCTGAACAAGGAATACCAAAGTGAAGCAACCTTCATTCATCATAAGTTTCCCAAGTGTACTTATGAGGAATGAGCAAAAGTTAGCGTGTTGTCTCTTGGCAATATAGCCAACGTCAGTCCCTGTGCATAGTACTAGTGAGCCCATTGCAATTAAGCTATTGTAAATGAGAAGACAACAATTTAATGCTCGGTAATTTAAGCTTGCATGCACGACATTGTCCATCTCAGATTTCACTGGAATTTCTAGCCATCGTGTCTTCATTTATACCTATTGTTACTATTGGCAAACTGAGTCACTAGGCAGAATGCAATGGAATAGACGCAAAACACCTACCAGCCAATGTTTCATCAACAATTTCCACGGCTTACGTGATAGCTCAAAGGTCTCCTCGTCCAGGCGTATTTTGGAGAGCCAAACTTCGAACTGCGTGCGGAAATTTTGTATGCAATCAACATCATTTCTGGCGCCTGAGTCGACAAAAAGGTAGCGGGTGTGGAAAGGCGCAATTTGGGTTTGGATAGCTAATTTTCGTTCACGATCGGGAAACCTTGCCTGGAAATTACCCTACAGTAGTATGAAAAATTGACAAAGTACAATTATACTTGCCACTAAATTTTGTTAACAAATTTTAATGTCACAGCTTTTTCCCAGGCTAATGAGTTTTGTACTTATCATTTCTACTCTTGGCTACAACTCCGGTTTATGGACTACCAACATCGGTTGTTTGTGGGCTTGTTTAGCGTAGACCGCTCTGACTTCCATCCTGCCAGTTTTCATGTCTAGACAGGCATGTATTCTTCGATCGTCCATACAGGTCAGAACATGTGTATGGCCCACTTACCGTAAAGCTCTGCTCTGTCGAGACTGCTTTTCCCCGGGTGATTCTAACTCAAATTCATGACCTGTAGGCGAGTTAGCTTAGTCCCCTACTAATAATGAAAAACAGGCTATACAGTTACAGAGGGGTTCATCTAGGTTAGTTCTTTTGGTATTCTGATGCTCATGGTCGTAAATGTCTAAAGGCTAAGTAGCTAGCAGTAAGCAAGCAGTTGGAAAACCTGGAATACATGAATAGAGAAAATGTCTACTTAGTAAAGAAATTGTAGTTATTCTGATTTAAACAGAATAAAATGTATGAGGTAAAGTGTTTGGCTTGCTTTCATAGTATCAGCTTTCTTTCATTCATGTCTACAGATAATCCGGCACAGAGGCATGCAACTTTAGGTGGAGGTATACCGAAAAATCAGCGGAGTGAAGGTCAGCCTGGAAGGACATACGCCGCCAGGGAACAATCCCAATGACTTGCAACTTGGTTAGTCCGTAAGCCTCTGCGTAGCCACGTATTCCGTGGGACATCGTCTCAGCTACGCTGTCGTAGATGCCATCCGTTATTACCCATGTTACTAAAGCGCATTCACACGTCAGGTGAAAGAGGGTCACCAAGTTTGGTGTTAATAATGGCATATGATAAAAGACAGGTGTTCATTATTTCAGTGACGGGATATCGATGTCAACGCAGCTAAGTTTTTCGATGCAGCATAACATCTTAATCTGGCGGTGAAAAACTAGGTAGGGCAGTTTCTTACTCGTGAAACAGTTAATTTGCTATGGAGGTTTAATCCAACCTATCTTAGCATCAAGCACTATAAACTTACAGGTTTTTTGGAAAATACTGAAGATCATGTTATTAAATCGCTTCTGAAAGGACTTCTGCTGGGGCACTGATCCGTAGAGAGTGAGTGCAAGATCAGGCTTCCTCATTTTCCAAATTCCAAAAAACAGTTCAGCAAGATTATCAACTGGTGTGTCGTCGGCTATGCGCACGAACTGAAACAGTGAGAAATACGTAGCTATGCTTGTCCTTCCACACCAGATGAATAACTTGAGCATGCAATGTGCTTCAAATGTGTCATCTTTTTCATTCACTTAAACTACACATGAAAAGAGTGTTTGTAAAGCCGAAGGTTTGTTGCATCTTTTTCATCATTTGCGAGTTCTAGTCATCCTACAGCTCCGCAACTGGGATTATGACAGATGTGTGTCGATGTTTTGTTGATGACCTTCATTTACTGCATTTTGTGAAACTATTTGCCCAGAGTTACTTCAATAGCCAGGACATACCTCTGCCACCAAGTTAGAGCAGGGAGTTTCAAATTGGCCAAACGTGTTGGTTGGCTGCTTAACAAACACTTCGCTTCTGCTGGCAATAAGTTCATTGAGAACTTCGCTTTCACTGAATTTCTCGTGTTTGGCGACATCATCGGAACACTCGCAAAGCGTCTGACGATTGTGACTACAATAGTTAAGGAAAAACCAAAGGATGCTTTTATAAAGAAATGCATAATTTAACAATCCTTGGTTCTCAAACTCCACAAAGTTGCTCGTGTAAAGACATTAAATTAGGCTCGCAAAGTGATCGTTCACTCTAGTTGGTTGTCATGATAACCATCGCAACAACATTGCCTATTTGATAGAGAATGAATGAATATTTCTGAGTACAAAGATGTCTAGTCTTTGGTATACAAGACATTAAAAATACATTTGGTTCTTAACTTTCAGTACAACTAGCGGATGCTTTAAAATACAGTCAAACTGGTTTACTTCAAACCTGAACGGGTATTTTCAGTACATCCACGAAAGCAATTGCACAGATGACTAGGTGATTGTAAACGTCTCAAATGGAAAAAACTTTGGTTCATTAATTGGACGAAATCTGTACATGGAAAGGCAATACAGACGTTTGGCATGCTCGTTGTGCCGCATTTAAAGATAATTAAACGAGTTCCGATTGTGAGAGATTTGACCAGCCCCGATACAGACTGCAGAGTTGCGTGAACTGTTCAAATACCTTTGTGCAATTGTGTGCATCATGGAAGGTCAAAGGACTGTTTACTTACCAATACCTGGGCCTGACCCGGGTACATAAGTACGCTTCGAAGTGCAGAGGCAGTGTGCAATGTGCACCACGTGAAACCATCGCCTATCAAAACATCAACAAAAGGTACTGCAAGGGAACTTCTGACCTACCAATCAAAACAAACGAGAGAAATGCTAGTAATGCAATTTTGTTAAAAAGCTGATTTCGTACGTGAGATCGTTGGACTACTGGAATCAAAGGCCTTCAAATTATAGCATTATTTATAAAACGAAATCTTGCACTAATAATCATTCGTTGAAAGGAGAAAGTAAAGCGCGCATTATAACCACATCACGCACCAGAACCCTTTTAGCAGGCTCCAGACCTATCCTAGTGTCAGTCCTTGTTATTCGGAGAATAAATGGACTTTGATTTCTTGACTATGTTTGTTGTAGATAATTACCTTGCCCATGAACAGCATTCATACCCTCACGAAGCATAAGTCCACTCCTAAAACCTCACCTGAACCTCGTCATTCTCAACGTCCGTTTCAACGTCATCGGATGGTTGTGCGACCTTTTGCGCGTTGGTTACTTCCATGATGTACTCTTTGATTGCTTGGTTTTGATGATACTTGCAGAAAGCCAGGGGTAATTCGTTCGCCTAAGCAGAGTATTACACACGAATAACCCCCGCAGGCGTATTTTGACAGCAGGATAGAGGAAAGTCATTTCAAGAGTATGAGTAACAGGCTACATTCCACACTTCAAACAGCCACACAGCAAACTACCATTGTTTTAATCCTAAAAGCAGGCAGTGAATTTGCCATATTTAAGAGGTAGTTTAAAACGGATTCCCATGCGCATCGGTTCGTGTTATTGCGCTTCCCAAGCGTTAACTGAATTTTGGATTCGGAAATGCTTTGATGGTTATTTTAGATACATTATCGCTCTGTTGAAACAACTAAAGCAGTATCATTCTGAAGTTTAATGCGGTTGAAACGGGGGTGATTACAAACTCGTTAACTGCATTGTTCTTTTTCAAATTGAATGACTTACAAAATCGGATACGTTTAGGAGAGATATGTCCCTGGCTAGGAGTATTATAACCGTGGGTAGATTCGTCTGTGCTGCGTAGTGCAAAGGTATTCGACCCAGCTGCATTAACAAGCAAAAATAATTATTTTTTTATCTCCAAAAAAAATCAGGCGGATGCTGGCATGTGAATGCTATGTTCAGCTTCGTATCCAAAAATGCCCTACTTCTATTATATTCTTACTATGAATATTCCTTGTCCATTAATCTCTACTGTATAGTTCTGGATTTGATGGTATAAACTTGAAGGGTATTTAAAAACTGTAGGGAACTAATTATTCCAATGGAGCTTCACTTTGGTTGATGTGGGATTGTTGTTACTGTCATAATAGCGCTTTAATTCCTTAACAGTCACACATCTGCATCTTCGAATAAAATGGGTTAATGACCCGTTTGTGATTTGTCCCTCGAGTAAACTCAAGGCAACAGTGGTCACCGTCCACGGCAGATTTACTAAGTATAATCTAAGAATATGCACACAAAGTTGTTTGAGGGTGTGATATCACCAAAACGGGAAGGTCTGTCCAAAAATGCAGGTACTTACAGGTGTGAACTTCACTTTCTTAATTGAATTTTAAAGTCTCGAAACCACTTCATCCTGTGCTTGCCTGTATTGCATCTTTCGTGCATGAGTTCATAGCTTGATTCCCCTAACATTTGATAACTATAGGTAATAAGTTACTATGCAAATTCGTATTTTTAACGACTGATTTGGGGACCACGTGGTTGCGATTCATTACTTCAGAATGTTGAAGGGAAAAATCCCGGTTTCTATAATCAGAGGATAGGCAGCGGTGATTATAATGAGCCTGATCACTGCCTAGCTGGAACTTACCCAGAGTTGGTAACACTCTAGCCACGTAAACTATCAATTCTGGTAAGAATATATCAGCAAAAAGGGCCATCATAAATTGAGTCTTACCCTATCCTGAGTGAGGTAGGGAAGTCCTGCCACAAGTAGCTTCCTAACACCAACATAATCACCCATTGCCGCGCAAATGTGGACAGGAGTGACACTTTCCTATTTAAGAGAAATTATTTAGTCCTTTTCAATCTAAAAGATTACTCCAATAACCAGAGTGAATGTCTTATGAACATCTTTGCATATGTTAACTGTAACAGGGTGTACGAATAAGAGATTTACTATCTGCCCTCAACTGGGAGAATCGCGCAGTCTTAAGGTTGCATTAATTAAAGAATGTGGCACTTGCATCTGTCATTGAGAAAGTGATATTGCGTCTCAGAAGCACATCCATTATGGAGTGGGCAGATAGAATGCATGCTGTGTGGAGGAGGCCAATGCTTTTCAGTGTATTCCAGAACGATCTTGCCATATATTCAACTGACTAAAAATAAGAATTCCAAAGCATAATTAAACACATTCCGCATGACTCACTAAAGTCATCCACCCGTCACTCATTTCATTAAATATAGCTATTGGATTACAGTAGGTAAATCAGCAAACCCTTTTTATTCGATTATTTTGAAAGGAAACAATTTGCTAATGGGCATGTTTGGCATTTGGTAATATTACTTAGGTGTCCAGAAATAAAAATAAATAGCTCACAAGCAATCACATGCGAACATGACAAAAGTTCGGGAGAAAAGAATCTTAATATAGTACCTTTAAGTGATTGCGTATCCCAATTACGATTTACTAAGCATACCCATAGCAATGATTGAAAATGATTACTTACGGGGAGTTCGGTCAGTGTTACGTCCATAGTAAGCGATTCAATCCTTTTAAAAGTAAAGCTCGAGAACTGCTTGGCATCATCCTTTTGAATGGTTTCGATGAGACGCAGTACCTCACTATCTCTCAAATCAGTTCGAAATCTAAAAAAGGCTCCCTCATCGGGATCCAAGTTCGTGGTATCGCCATCCTCGTCAATCGCCTGACCCAGCAGCGGCAGAGATGGTAGAATGGACGACCTCAGCTGCTGACTGGATTGCTGTGATCGCCGTTTGTGCTTCCTGCTCCACTGTCCAAGCGACACAATCGACATCTGTGTATTGTGGTTGCAGCTGCCCCAGTTCTTTTTAATGTGTTTTGAGCATGTGATCTAGAGCACTTTAACCGCGAAGATCAATTTGTAACAGGTGATTTCTGTAGGTTTGTAATTAACTTTGATATATGCTTTTTCGATTTGATAAAACAATCTTACCTAAAAAATCTGTCATGTATCAGTGCGCATTTATCAGATGGTTTCAAAATCTTCTATGTTAATAAAACGTAGTGTCATTAATCTCTGGGAATTGAGTGCGCCATTTCAACTGTGTGTTTGGTTCTTTGATTCGTTTACACCGGCACTGAGGAGTACGAGCACTGTAAATTCGCCAGTTGAGATGGCCTTTGGACTATGTTAGTAGGTCCCAGCTCTTCCATACGCCAGTGGTACAGGTTCTGCCTTGATAGCACTTTTCCTTCCCTCTTTGGGGAAGCTCCAGAGAGCTGACAAGGTGGAGGACAGTTACATTGATTTCGATTCCTGAGTGCTAAGCCTTAAAGTGAGGGAAGAGGAGTACATGCTGAGGATGGGAGAACCTGCAACGACTACTAGCAGACGAATTGAAAATGATCTCGACCTTCGGCAACTACTCTAGTCCCGTACTCTGCTGAAATGCTATTAACAACTGGATCTGCATTAGCCGTGGCTGTGATTCATCCAGGAGATTTCGTTTTAAAGCTACCTTCCACACCTGTACAAAGGCCTCAATTAGATAAGCATGCAATACTTCGCCCACCTCTCAACTAGCTGGCTGGAACCCAGACAGATATGGCTGTGCAGCACTGAGGCGACAACAAGGCACCGAGGAGGAACAGACACAAAATTTTGCTCAAACAATATTGTATTTCACCATATCGGCAGCCTTACAGCCCTTTCGTATATCGATAATGTATATTCCGCTCTAGTATAATATCCTCTTTTGTAATCATGGAAGGTTCAGTGAGCTACATAGGTTGTTTTATAAGAAATGAACAAAACATTAATACATCTAGGAAATTGGCATAAAGCTTGCTTTTTATTACAAATTGAAAGCCAGTTTAAGGACTGGATGATAAAAATGAGATGCTATCTTCATACCGACAATTAATGAAGTGTGGCCATTTAACTTACAAAACAGAAAACCAGTCTTTCCTCAGCATCTTTATTTTGTAATTGCAAACTTGTGTTTATTTTTTGACAAGAATGTTGACGAATTGCAGTTCAAAACTACACCTTAAGGTGTAAATTTATTTTGCTGTGTTTTAATGAGCTGTTTAGTATTCCGGGTCTTTGATTGCGCAGACCGCCATTAGGCAGGCATTCTGAGCTTGACTGGTTTTTTCGCATGCACAGGTGCAATGTGTTTTCCAAATGATGGAGTGAGTTGCAAGCACGACGCAATGAACTCGTCTAAGGTGGAAAACGGAGACAAAAGTCACAATTATGTTCAGCATATTTTACGAGCTTCAAGAAAGCCCGCTGTCCTGTCTTTTCCCCGCCGCCACCTTTCTGATTTACTTTACGTAGAGCATTACGAAAATGGAGGGGGATATATTTTACACGCTTACGCACATGAAATCTCACGTCTTTCGAAGGAGGAGGTGCAGCTTCTTGTAAAAAAGTTCTTCCGCTCCTTATTTATGGAACGTCAGAAGAAGTGTATTCCTGTACCTTTTTCCTATTTCTGTATCGGTATTGTGCATGGCGCGGCTAAGCACATACCAGAGTTAGTAAACCATATCGCTAAGAATCACCCCAGTCTTATCGTCTCTACAAGTCCTCTTGATAACAAAAACGCTGCTTACACTACCACCGCCAAAGAGTTTGCCGAAAATGTTTTTCGGACTTACTGCAACGGCATCTACCGCTACGGTCCGATGCATGCGATTAGCTTAGTCGGAGTCAAGGGCGAGGAGCGAGGGGAGTTCTGTAGTGATATCCTCGAGATGATTGAGAGAGATCCATTCCTTAAGCTCGTTCTTCCATGGGGAAGGCTTTCATCCCTCAGTTCTATGGATCCCCAAAAAAGTAGTGATGGTCCGATTCTTTGGGTCCGTCCTGGAGAACAGGCTCTTCCTCTTCATGGAGCCCCGAAGAGTCGGAGCAAGTAAGTTAAATGAGGTGTTGTAACATTCGTTTATTGTATTGTCATACCTTTAGCTCAAGGCGTAAATAATGTGCCCTTTTAAAATGGACTCTGTTTTGATTGGACCGAGTCGTGATTCTGACATCCTACATGGTCACAATCACCTGTAAAAAAGGAACTAAATTGCTTGTACATAAAATTTGGCATTTAATACCGGCATTCACTTCTGTTGAAATTGGACCTCAATTTTATGTCTCGTAAAATTTTAAAAATGTTTGTAGAAAAGCCGCTAATTTCTCCTTGGGCACCTTTACTTCTTCCCGACTGAGCAATCCGCGACAACTGCTGGTGCAGGATCGGACACCATGCCACGCTGATCACGCTGACGACGGTCTCCAACGACACACCACGGCTGCCATTGGGTTGCTCAAGGCCGTACACCCGCCAAATGCATCTGATTTACCAAAACAACAGGAAGTAGCCAAGATTTCAGAGAGTACCACCGAAAACCTCTATAAGTTTGGCTCCATTTCTGGCCGTATCATCAAAGACGTGGTCGTTTTTGATCCGAGGCACTATTGGGATCTCGTCGAACGGCTGGGTCTGGACATTATGGAACCACCGGTTAGCCAGGTACTTATCGCGCTCTTAAATAATTCGGTCCTATAGATGTTTCTCTCCAGCAGATTGCCTACTTATCCTATACCTATTGCAATTCGGCTCTTGCGTATTTCTGATATGCAATTACGTTCTTGTGAATGGTAGCTTCTTATTAGCTATTTGTACAGTGCACATAATGGAACAATTGAGCAACTCGTATTGTGTACTTCGTAGGAACAACATTGATCTAACGTTGAATTTGATTCACTGCTTTATTTCTGCTACTTAACATTTTCAAAAGCGCCATCCATAGGAGCCTAGATGATATCAAGTTGTGATATTGAATATATATGTGTGTGTATGTAAGTTTGATCCCTGTAGGAATTGAATTATTGTGTTTTACAGTAAATCATGTTGATTTCAGTCCTTTGTTAGTACCAAATCATCATTTTCCCATCTTAGCCAGGCTAATCGCATATGATTGTGCAAATTAAGCATAAAATACCTTTTGATTTGTAAGGAAATCAGTTTTTGGAAATACCGTTTTTGTGGTGAATGATTAATTCACGGTTCCCATCCTCGAACTTAATGTGCTTTTGTGTCAAAAGCAGTCTCATTTCACTAGGAAAGTCGTTTGACATCGTTACGGTATTATGAGTGCTTGTATCACGGTACTGCTGCATGTTTGCAATCCGGGATAATAGATAAACGGGAGTCTACCGTCTTTAGTGCGGCAACTTTTGGGCAGGCGATGGTGAGCTGAACCTTCTTCGAACGGAGGGCTTTCGCTACGCACGAGTGTCTCTGCGCGATAACGACATCTACTTCCTTCCGCGGGGTGTAATTCACCAATTCAAGACGGTATCTGCTGGCACTAGCATCGCCTGGCACACCCGCCTCAAAACCTACTACCCGTTGTCAGTGGGAACACCCAGTGAAGGCGACAACGACTCCGCCTCTAACCCCACCGAGCAAACCACCTTCCTGCAGACATCCCCTTCCATCATCACAGCAACCAAAGAGGCTGCTCTCCGCTCCGCAAAGGCCCAGGCCCGAGCCCTCAAACGCTCCATCCCTGGAACTGCCAATCCTCAACCCATCTCCAAGAAGTTTGGGAAGACGTCAAGCGATGGTGCAGCTGAAGGGCTGGAGAAGGTGGAGGATGTTAATTCACTTGATGATCATTGAGGCAGTCACCCTTTCTCCTCTCCCTTTCTCCGTGTACGTATGTGATTTATTCCCATCACTCATGCATAATCCATCACATGCTCTACAATATTTCTACTTGCGCCTGTTTCATGCTTCTTCACTCCCCTTTTGTATAAAACTGTCCTTGTGTTTCCAATCTGACTTGTGGCAATTCGTACTTGTAATTACTCGACTGAGACTTTAATCACTCTCATGTGCTTGTCTCAACACGAAATTGGGATGGTACTCATTCCTACGCATCCTTTATCTCACATAGCTAAGCCCTAATCCAGGGCACCTTCGTCATTTGTGGTGGAACAATGACATTTCACCATGTTTTAGTCTTACCTACGTAGGGGGTAAATGATTGCTGCCACATCTACTGCAGCCCAGCTATTGTCGATAACTCAAAGTCTGTTGGTCGATGAATTTGACCTGTTAAAGTGGAAGTGTCATCAAATATGTCGACTTTCTTTTAACAGGACAATTAAAAGCATTTTTTGTCAGAGGTGAAATCACAGCAAAATCGCCTGCAGATAAGCCATTGAAAAGTGTCTTAGCGTAGTCCTGCCGTCTTTGATGTTAGGATGAATAGTGGCCTGCATAGGGTGTCTGGAATAAGGCATCTTTTGATACTCCTTTAGGTTTCAAAGGCAATCTGAGTAGAGCGTTGCATATGGCATGTTGAAATCATTGCAAGAGACAAGTGTCTATTCACCTGTTTTCATCCCATTTTGGAAAACGACTAGTTAATTTTGGGGTTACATTTCGCTCGTGTGCGTTTGATTCATTGAACGGAAGTTGCAGTCAATCCGCCTGAGAGCTTCTTGACAGTGCTACTTCACTGATGGGAAGGCGACCCAGGCTTTAGTGCACTAGCAGAACCTGCCTGTTTGTTACTCAGTCAACCTGTGTGCCATGCTGATGTGCAGATTTACTTTGCACACACTAATTATATCCTACGGTCAGTCGTGGATTGCCTCGATGGGACATCAAGCCTCGTGCATAAACGCATTTCTCTGCTCAAATTGGATGCTTTGGATCAAACGGTGCCAACGATTACCAATGAGAGCACCCACTGTAGACTTAAGAGGCGTTGCGTTTAGGTGACGCGTAGCATGATCTCTACCCTAAATTAGCACAGAGGACAATTGCTCGTACTTGTTTTGCAGTCACTAGAGGCACGGCTGCAGAGTACTTGCCTATGCACATTCGGTTCCGTCGACGGTGTCTCCGCACCGAGCTGCCGTGCTTTCGTTGGTCGCCATGTTGGACACTGATTGGTTGCCTGGAGCGCAAAGAGGTTGAGCAGTGTTGATCTGGGGAGCGGAGGCGGGAGCGGGTTTTGCAGTTGAAGTTGGCGTGTTGCCACTTCTGGGGTCACTTGCAAGTCGATCCACTGACTGTCTATGATACTGGCCTTCGAATGTGTTTAAATGGGCTGACGGCAATCCAGTTTCGTTAACTTGAGCATATGACTATTTGCTGTTTCTGGAACATGAAGGCAATGGAGAGCCGAATGAAAGAATTGCTGGCTTTAACCCACCAGTCTTCATTTCTAAATGCCAGTTGGTAGCAGTTAATACACCGCCTCCATTTGACCGCGAGGGTGTTTCTTGCACTGACTGACTGGCGTATCCGAAGCCACACTTACACCATAGAATTTCCATCATAAGGATATGCGTTTGGATTTACTCATTTTTGTACGTTGGAAGTAAGGTTGAGTTGTCGTGTTGATTTTCGAGCCTTGAAGGAGATTCATGTGCGCATAATGGTAACTTATGCAGTAAACAGTGGATGAGCTTCGAACATTGTCACATTTGCAGTGGGTGAGTCAGATTTTCAGTCATTCAAATGAATGGAGTTTAGCTTAATGATTACATGTGGCGTTGTTATTAGCGTCGTGTAAGTGTTGTTGGTTCCAGTGCGTCTAGCCACATTATTCACCGTCCTCAGAGTAGGTTTTCCTTGAAGGAGACTCAAGTACGACTGGAAGTACCCCGCAACCATCGAAGGGCATGATGCTAGGACTCTGTTATCCCCATTAACTTGACAGATGGAAGACTTCTCTCCCATAATTTGTAATTCATTTCCTTGAATTAGTTCCACCCTTTTTGAAGTCGTGTCTGTGCAAATCTAAATGCATTTACTCTACAAGAGTGAAGGTGGGAGGGGATTTCTAAATGCAAAGCCGAATTTCTACAACTGTCTTCAAATGAAAGCCACTCATTTCAAATTGTTTGAACAGAGTATGTTTACTAGTTGCAGATTTTACGATACTGGTGTACTCGCGTGATTTCGCATGTTTCGTTTTTCATCGACTAAAGCAAGTTGAGAGGCTATGTGCAAGTGTGTGCATGGCTTTCATGATTGTCTGTTGAGTGCAAGCAAATGTTGATGTCAGGATTTGGCGCACGAGGAAGACGCGATCATCACTTAGCCGTAAGTTGGGATGACAAGTCTACTGATACTTGCAAGTAGAATGCGTCGAAGCCTTCCTTGAGGGAGTTTGGGTACACGGAACCAAGGTCCACTCAAAATGCATCGCCAATGGGGTGCAGGAGTGGATTCATTCCATTGTCTACAACCATCTCCACTTATCACTATTGTTGTTGTTATTCTTGATTATTTGCATGCTAATCTATCACTTGTTGATTCACTTGACCTCGATGTTAATCGGCACCCTGAGTAAGAACCAATCCAATTCCCATATAGAAGGATTGAACATTTTGACAGACGAAAGGTTGAATTAGATGCAAGCAATTACTGCTTTGCGTTTAGGAGGCTGACAATATCATGACTATGAGTAAGGCGACCATACTTGTGGTGTCTTGAGTCGCCTCTGCTGTTGGAACGAGACACGTCAGTGTGAAAGGACGTTCGGTAATAGCGTACTAATGGTCTGGAATGCCGTAGACATAGCTGGAAGGCCATGGCATCATGTGGAAGCATAATTTGTGGCGCCTGAGGAGCATGCGTAGCCAAATACCAAATCACTACGTGGGCAATGTCATTCCTTCTTTTTGAACCAGATGACTGCTATATTACATTCATCCGATTCCCTCGTATGAGTTGTGAAAACACGATCGTGTAGGGTGAGGAATCTGCAGTCCTGCTTCGACTTGAAAAACCAACTCATCGTTGATAAACGCATAGGCTACGAGAGGCTGCGTTGGGTCAAGGGCATCCGGACCGATTGCACGGATGGATAGGGCAGAGAGAAGTGAGTCAACCAAATGCGGTCGGAAGATGGGATGCGGCTGCGCTCACGTGACTTCCGGTCAATGACTGACCACAATTGGCATTGTCACGCGGACTGGCTGTGAATGACTGAGACATGCGGTTGACCATGCACTTCTGTATGCACACCAGTACTTTGTCAAGCCTGTCAGGCCCACCAAATAGCCAACATCTCTGGCAGTTTGTATTCTCACTACAGTAGTCGGACCTCGCAACGAATACAGCAGAGGTGGCGGCGCAACGGAATTAATGCTAGATCATAAAATCGTACTGGTGCGTTAAGTTTCCTTGAAATTGAAAAGTATGAAATGGTGTGAATATGCCTCCCTCAACGAGTTGGCATTATCCAATTGTTACCTGTTCACCGGAACGGGCATTCGTTGTCAATGCCTTGCGCAAAGCCTCACAACATTGCTGCAGTTAAAGGACAGTCGACCTACAAATGTGCGCATCTGCTGCCCATCCACCACAGCACACCAGCAACGCCGAATTTCACTATCGGGTAGTCCACCTCCCCATGAAAGTGAACCTGTTTTACTAGTCTTTTCAACAGTTGCTCTCGCATCTTCTCAAGCCTATGAAATACGTGCTGCGTTTGTGCCTTTGCGTTTTGCAAATCTCAGTCTGCCCACGTTAGACTACGCAGTCGTTTCCCCTTCCAACATCTACGTCCATGGGAGGCCTCGTGACAGCATAGATGACTGTGCAACTGTTCCATTGCAACTGCAAACAAACGATTGTAACTGACACCAACTGGAACCATTTATTGTACTTTTCATTGACAACATGCCTTTATGATTGGGTGCTGAACATGCTAACTAGTGCGAAAGAGAAAAGTGTGGAAAAATCGGAGAAGTGCAAACGAGTGCGCAAATGTAATCAGTAAAAGCGAATGTCCTCTGCAGTGGGATCGTAGAGCGGTCTGTACCTGTTGAATATCTCCCTCAGCTGTTGCTTGTACTGCTCTCTGAGGTTGTCGATCTCTTCGTCTGTTGGATGAGGAACTCGCCTGCATATTATGGGTCGTCCGACTGGAGAAGAGCAAAGATAAAACATGCCAATCACCTTCAAGGGGGCACCACTTTCCTACATTTAGCCAGCGGACTAATTTCTAAAGCTAACCACCTAGACACGGTCAATCTGAGTGGCCTTTACCTGTGGAAGACGGAAGTGAATAAGGCAGTGAAACCGTTCGACAAATGCCTGAATTTTGTCACTGCAAGCACATGCTTTTCACTTCTGAATCGGTGACTGCACCAACTTCCTGTGGCTGCTGCAGTAGCCTTCCCGATAGCGCCCAACTTCCACCGAATAACACCCAGTTACCCAACTTATTTTTCAGACAATTGCACGTCAATTGAAGGCATTTCCAGTTATGCTGCAAACACCGCTAGTGGATGAGGGTGAGATCAAGGCGACGATGTTGTCAATTCTACACATAAATGATAGAGAGGTGGTGTGCGCAAAATGATATGCAAATCCAAATCCAAAGGTCATCATAATGAGCAAAGTAGATCAAATTGAATTCGGATTTGCCAAGGCTGTGCACACGTACATGTGTTCATAATTAACCGCCTGACTCAATTCCAGCATAGCCCTGTCACCGCATCACCGTCACCAGTGACATGCGATGAAGGGATTATAAGTCCACTGCAACATTTGGATAACAAGGGTGGTACGCAAACGACGCTACTATCTTACCGACTACAGTGAGCGGTTTCCGGTATGGAATGACTCGAGTAGAGTAGAAGAGAGGAGGAGCCAGCGTGAAGGTGTGCGTGAACCAGTCTTGAAGCTTCCGCAGAGCAGAACCCGTGGGATTAGCAACCTGGTCGTACATACTCGTCTCCCCAAAGCCTATGGAGGGAATGAGGTAGGCGCTAAAGGGACAAGAAAACACCATTACCGTGGCTGACCGAGCGAGCATCTGAACGACGTAAATATGCAAGAGGAGGGCTTCACTTCAGAGGTCCATGCATTTCGGTGATGTATCAGGTGGCCAGCTTACCCCGTTCTCAGGGCTATGCGAAAGAAGCCACGACGTCGACTGAGCATGAGGACGTAGTGACCTGGTCGGGATTCCAGAGCTTCTATTGCTCCACCTACGGAGACTGCTACTAAATTGCCCGTTCTTCCCGTCACCTCTTTATCCAACAGGTAGATTAGGCTCTCTTGACTGACGGAGACACCGCCTGTTTGGAGGTAAAAAATCTCTCTAGAAGAAAGTGAGAAGTGTAGCAAGAAGGTTAGGCTTATTCAAGCAACAAGAGACCTGAAATCTGACATTCGTATGCAAATCCGAGACGACTAGAAGTGATTTTCCAGCAAACTGCACAGCATCTTCGAAGTTGTCACCGTGTACTTTTGTGAGAATGCAATGGGATGAAAATAACACCCACACACGCACATACACACACACACACACATTGGTTGTGGGTTAATTACAAAGTGCGCAGCTCTCATTCTCTTGCTGAAGAAGGACGACAAGGAACAATGTTGTTCGATGTTGATTCGTGAGTAAGTCACAGCAGCCTTTCAGGAAGTAAGTTGAGGATTGAGATTTAAGGTTCATGCAAAACAATCTAATGGCAAACTTTGCAGCTGTAGCCACTTATAATGGAGAGGTATATGTTGGTCAAATGAGGGTTAAATGGGCGATCGTAAACTACTCAGGGTAATATTTTGCACAATTTGTTACATTCGTGCTTTGAACGTGAAGGGGAATCGGCTTTACTTGTTACCCCAAATGCATCGGATAAGCGGATCATTCACAAACAGCGCCAAATACTTGCATCAGCTGCTTGCAACACTTGAAGGGCGCCTCATAGGTGTTTCACGGTGCATTAAGGTCACAGATTCGCCACCTGCATCTCAAAGGCGTAATTGCTTTTTCCTCTAATGATAATATCATGTTATTTCCTTAGAAATGTATAGTGAGGTAGGAATTTTAACCTTTTACACTTGCACCAGAAGGTGGTTGTCGCGGCCTTTTCGACAACATCAGACACTAGATCGTCTTCGCCGAAATTGTACAACAAATGGTAACTCACCTTCACATTTTGAGTCCTATGCAAAAGAACAGCCAACATTCCATTGAAATCAGATGGAGTTCAATGTGTTACGTTGTAGGTCCTTAAGGTCCCAATAAAACGACGTGATTGTCGACTGCTTTATGTTTTACATCTCGAGATGCATCGTTTTCGCACCCTTCATGGACCACTTAATTGTTCTGATCAGTTGACATCGGTTTCTAAACAGCCCATCAGTCGAACAAGTCATGTGACTGATGCATAAACAACCCAGCTAAGGTAGTTGCAAACGGATTTCAATTAACCTCCATAGCTAGTTGTCGTGCAGCCATGAAAATATTCGCCATTTCGAGTCGCACAAAATTTTTACTAACAGTTCCGAACTAATAAATTAACACATTTTGCTCACCTCCGAGCATAGCATATTCCCGGTAGAACGGAACTTTGTAATGCACGTTCAATGTGGCTATGTGTGTTTTAATGTCCGGAAATACTTTAGAGAAATTCAACAAGTCGTTGCCATACGCCATGAGCATGCCCATTGCCACCGGTCCATGCGGATGGTATCCCAAGAGGTAGTTAACGGAGGTAGGCAGTTGTATGGCTGCACCCTCTTCACCCACTTCTTGACCCTGCTCCCTCGCCCACCTCTCCAGTTCCTTCGATACCACTAAACGAGCTGGAAAGTACTGCGTCACCCACTTCCACAAGGCGAGTCTCGTTATCCACATTACACGGCGTCCTCCTCGATACGGTGTTTCGACATCCCAGATCCAATGAATGGTGTAAAGCAGAAAGACTAGAAAGCAGTAACAGCTGTACGCATCAGCAATAGGATGACCAAACGTCATTAGGAAGAGTGGGTAGACAAACAGCCTTGTATAGTATATGAGACATAGGATTGGGAGGAGAACAATTGAACAGCCGAAGAGGAAGACAGAAACTCGAGCACGAAAGCGGTAAAACACGGAATGATCATACCACCCCATCTCCTTAGCCATGGTGTGATTACTGATTGCGGTTTGCAAATTTAAAGCCCTCCAACGTATCAACTTGCACCCTAATGCCACTGGTTGACCCATTTATGGCTTCTTGAAACTGGTGATTGTGTGGCCTCACCACGAGACTTCACTAATCCAATCGAAAGTTGGAGAAGGCTGAATAAACTGCTGCGCGATCACTTTATGGACACTGGGTTTTCATTGGTAACCAGTAAGTAGACTAAAATTTTTCTGAATCGATGTAAATATGGAGATCCCAACAAGCACTAGGAAAAAAAATTTTTTTCAAAAATGCCATTTGAAGTATTACCCTAAAAGTGCACCAAACATTGTCTGTTGTTTTTGGGGGAACGGTATTAATACCATTTCTACAATAATTGACAAAATGTTGTACAAAGCACGGATTTGTTGAGTTAAAATGCAGTGTCGTGGGACCGTCAGCCTGCCACTTCTTCCGCTTTACTGAGTTATCAGTTTCAGAACATGGGTTTTACTCACGAATACATGATGCCCTTTTACCTTTCCACAAAGGCCTCGGTTGGAACATCTCTTTGTCTTCCTTAGGCATTTAGGCCAAAATGCGGTTACGTATGCTAGACTCCACGTAAAATGGCAGTACTTTCATTTGGGTCACTGTCATGACGACTACATTGTTCGCGGATTGTTAAGTGTTAGCGAAAGTCGATAATCAGCTTGTGCACACAAAAGTCTTGAAGAAAGACAGTAGTTGAATGCGACCTTTTGCTTAAAGCTCATGTCTGTATTGTTGAATAAAGAGGTTATGAAAAAGTGTGTTATCATCTCTTTAATAATTTAGTGAATAAACAAAATCTTACGATATTAGGAAAGCAGAATTATCACTTTCACAAATGTGGATTTTGGTCATCGAAAGGGCCCAATAATCCCTTGTGTGAAATTCATTTCCGACTTGGGACGTTTTTGGATTTATTTTTTAGTGGAAATAAATTAAGTTGATTCCTTTCAAAAAGGCATTTTCAAAGTGGTGCTATTGCCGTTATCTGGGTCGAAACATGACGTCGGTCTCAAATAGCAGTGTGGATTTATTTTCACTTTTCTTGATTCACCACACATGATACTAATATCACTTGTGATGCGTCTCTATGGCTTTGGGTACTGGGCAAGTTGTTAGATGATAGGCAAATAAAGCATCACAAATAAACTGCCCTGCATCCAAGATATACATTTACTTCAAGCCAAATAAATACACGATGGAAACTGCTTATCTAATTAACAACTTATTGCCCCGGATAAGATAGCATAGAGAAAATTTTTAACTAATCTTGCAAGGGATCTCTTAGCAGATTTGTGTTTTACAATCTAATTATCCTGTTGTCTATAATATTCCGATATGGACAACCTATTCAGCAAGCTTGTAAATAGATCATTAGATGACTTCTGTTAGAATCTCAGACGTCATCTAGGAATTAACACGCATGTGACTGCCCGATTTCCTTACCTTACCCCTCGTGTCTAACACATGAAATGTATTTTATCAAAAGGCAATGCGGTTGATTTGAGGGGAAAGGTACGTGGAGAACAGTGGGGTGAAGGCCGATTTTTCTCCGAGATCTCGATAGTAATAGTAACCAATAAGTAAGATCATCATTTTGCATTTCCATTAGTGATATAAATCAAAATGAATGCATGTTATTAACGAAACACTTGTTCATAATGAATCCTGGCTTAGCCTGAGAACCTATTTGCTCTAGTGCTTCCTTAAGCACGTGCTCAAGCTCACATTAAATTTTCAAGGTCCACAGGAATCGAGGCTGGTCGTACTTGCTACACCTTCAAACGCAGTACGATCAGTTTATGGTGGAATGATAACAAACAGATGCTGAGCTGAGCGAATTATTTTGACTTTCGACATGAAGTAGTCCATTCCTCTTCTGCGCCCAGTTTAATTGCATGATGCTGCTCACAGAAGAAATTGTTTAACATTGATTTTGTTCTCTTTTCTGTTGGATGAAAACACCATTTACATTTGCATTTTGTTGGTATTTTCACAAAGAGCCTGAACTCTTCATCGAGGTTTAAACTAGTGCGACCTTATTCCTGAGATATGGCTAAGGCGTAAAATCAGAGACTCAGGTTTGATTTGTTGGTGGTAGACATTGAAAGGCGCTTGTCGCTGACCGCCATCAGCAAAATACACTGCCACCACTGAATTCAAATGCATGAGTACCCAAATGCTGCCTGGCAGGTTCGCAAAGTTTACGACCATATAACTCAATTTGTTTAAACCACAGCCTGCAAATAAATAGAAATCCCAGCCAGCAAAGCGGTGTGTTGAATACCTCTTCTAGTGGTCGAAAAAGCCTAAGTCAGTTTCCCAATAGCCTTTAGCCAGTTGCGAAATGCGAATTGGTATCCACCACCATTTATTAGTGCGAGCGCCTCTACAAAGGCTCGACAGGCACACTTCTGCAACAAATATTTAAGCATATCATACTGTACAACATTATCCAGATTATTTCAAATGTTGTTTGGCCTTTACAAAAGTCTAAAATTGCATAGGAGGCACCGAGAGAACGTTGATAAGGGGGTAAAGCTGTTTTGAGCGATTGATTTGTCACAACTTTGGATTGCCAAGGTGCTGCAATGTAACGACTCAATCCACGGTTCAGGATCATGTCCGTAGCGGAAGCATTTGAGACGAGCGAAGAGTGCATTGCACGGGAGCCCCTTACAGCACTGAACGCTTCATCAGACACGAACTTTTAAATCTTCGATGGATGTAAGCATTAATTTGGAGCAGTGAATGATGTAAAAGCTGCATTTTGCTAATATTTATCTTCAGTCATCGGCTAGAAACGGTCATGGAGTTAATCAGCATGTTTTATGATTTAGTTGATGCCACTGGACTAGGTAGACACTGGAATAACTGGCCAGACTGTCACTCGAACAACCGACTTGTGATTAGCGTCTGATCTTTAGCTTGATACGTTTTTGAGCATACCGTGCGACTAGAGATTAGTAGCAGGGGTACTTTGGGTGGAACTACAAACCACTTTCGTGAAGGCCACGAAAGCAAATTGCAATTAGGGCATACCAGCCATTCAGTCCTCTCGTGTTTCAGCGCAACTACGGTATGGACACCTATTTATTAGTAGAACCTCCCAGCCCCACTTTCTTCGTTACAAGGTAACCCACACCTTCTTACGTCTGATGCAAACCACATTAATTAGCCTATTCCTCAAAGCGTTCTAGAACATGCATGAGTGATATCGTTTACATCAAAAGGCATATTTGAGAGTAAATTAGATAACCTAAGAGTAGTGTGAAAGCGTCTACATGGCACAAGTTTGATCCTAAACTTAATGAAATGGTAATTTCTGTAACACTCAGGCACCTTTCTGGACCAAACTGTTTCAGGATAGCTATTACAGAAGACCGCACATGGCAAATGATATCCTGGCCATCGCCAATCAATCATGAGGAAGTCAAAGGTTGTGTTAGGGTTGAAGGCCGTTGCATAAACTTAGGGAAAAGCAGGCGAAGAGGAATTTTAAATCTGGAAAGGACATGACGTAGAGTTTGAAGTACTAAAGCGAGTGCTCTGCTCTACAATGATTTTAGCGTTATCAAATTTCGAGCCAAGTTCCCCTCCATTTATACTGGATGCTGACGCTAGCGATCCAGCCGTTTGCTGTGTACTCTCGGGAGGGGATGAAGAAGGATGTGAACGCGCCATGGTCTACGCATTGCTGAAACCAACTTGACACAATATGGGACAGAAAAGTAGAACAGCATAAACTGTTTGTTATCTTCACAATGGCCAGACATCTCGTATATATTTCAAGGATATCGGAGTGCACCGCGTTCTTCGACACAAGAACCTAACCATAAGGAGTCCCCGAGATGACGAAAAGAGGATGACAATGCGGTGGTAGGTATAATTAAAACTGGATGCCATTTACGAGGGCTCCTTCCTCATCTTTATTCTGGCATGATGCCTCATCCCTTTAATTTCTGCTAACTTTCCAACAACCTATTCAGTTATTATTAATTCTTTTCTATCCAGGCTTATGCGTTTCAATAAAAAGCTAACGAAAGGAAACAGAGGGATACGAAAATGCAATTTGAGTTTCTTTTACCAAAAAGGCATAAAACCAGTGCTGCCTCGTTAGATGGACAAAAGTTTCACCTAGCAAGGCATAATAAGTGGCAATTCACAGACGAGGTGCAAATTTTGACCAACAATTCAGTAACATGTTTGAGAAACATAAGTTCATGTAACCAGCCACAAGGAATGGCAAACGCTTCTTTGCTTAAAAGTTCCACATAAAAGGTTTTGGATACCTAGGAATTTTAAAACAAATATAAGTGGATTATGAATGCAGGATTGACGTTACAAGGTGTATAAAATTTTCCTTTTCCTTCAACGAGTCCTCAGGATACGATCCAGGGTCTAAGTGTCAGAAAAACTTGTTAATCTTTTATTCCGGTTCCCCTATTTACAGTTCAAAGATTTTACAAATTTGCGCATTCGTTTTCTGCAATGCAAGAGAAGATGTCAAAACACTTCAGTGGCTGTTGGGAAGTAGCACACCTCGTAGCAGAAATAATAAGTATCTGCACTACGTTAATTGTTCGTTTAACTCTAGGTTTTGGCAACGAGCTACTTAGGTGCGCTACCATTGTATTTCAGTTGGGTAGCCTACCCTTGAGCCCACACCATGCGGCGACAATGCACATCTAGTCCGAGCATTACGTCCTCTTCTTTTGTCTTTAGGGAAGTCTCTGGGTAAACTTTTGTGATAACAAAGAAGCGGGCAATCAGAAAAGGTCATACTGTTGTTGAAAATGCAAATTAATCAAAAAGAGAAGTGTCTCTTAAAGTGTCTTCATTAAACTAATCACCACCACAATTTGTTGTCCCTCTAAAGAGGTATGACCTCTGGAATTTCACTTTTAAAAGGAGATGTTGTCTTCAGAACCGAAGAACTTTGGCCAAAGCCACCTCACCATTAAAGTGAAACATATTTACTCTGGAAAAGCATGTACCCATGAGGGAAATGAGCTTGCCTAGTTTTTCCTCACCAATTTACCTTCGTTTTATTGTTGGAGGCAAGTCACTTACGTAGTTACACATAAATGCCTATCGAAAAATATGAAAAGGTTTATAATCCACGCACTTTCTAGGAAAAAAGGACGAATTTGAAATTCACTGACTCACTAGCAAGGGTTGGCGTCCATTTTAATCGCAATTTTTAATAACAAAAGGGGCAGATATCAGACGTACTCAGCATGACTGTAAAGGATGTTTGCAACTTAATTCCTGTTTCGAAATTTTATAAACCTTCACATGCATCTCCCTCTCTTGATCTTTCTGGGAATAAACTACAGTTAGCCCCCTCATCGGCCAATATAACGCGAAGGCACTTAACGTGCGCTCATAACTACAATGGGACCGAGGGCAATTGTATCTCCACAAATACGCGAGGATAGGGCCGCCCCCACGTCTCAGCCAGTCGTCATATGCGCCCACGTCGGCAATGCAAACATTCGCATTGAAGTCTCTATTTCCCGACTACTCTGGTTGAGATTGAAGTAGTGGCCGTGCTCACACACCAAACACCAGTTCACAACACGAATGATACCTTGGTTTGGCGTTCGGTTCGGAGGTTGTCGTACTTACTCGAATAGCTGCCCAGGGGTGCAACCCCTAGCAAAAGGACGAGTGATTTAGAGAATACCAAAAGCATTGCCTTCCTCGATAACATTTGTTGCTTCAACAATAACAGTTTAGCTATCCCGTTCAAATAATCGTTGATTTCTCTATGACATACGTAGATTGGCAAGCTAGATAGGTCTTCTCTTTTGTATCAAAGAGTTAGTGATTGTATTTTTTGCTTTGGAATATTGAAGAAAGGTTTTGAGAAATGATATACCGATTGGTCTAATGGTTACTGGCAGTAGACCCAATTTGTCAATAACGCAATCTACGAATTTGAACAAAAAACTAAACAGAACAGTAAGCGAGGTTATATCATCTGCTTTAACCAACTAATCTTAGTATTTCATTTTTGTAAAGAAGTGGCTCTTTAAGTCTTGGCTTTGAAAACAGTAAAGCACTTAAAAAATAACTAACGCTTTCAAATCAACTTGGTTTTGAAGCTCAAATCAACCAGAACAAGATTTTTGTGCCACCTTCGAACTGCCAGAGTCGTGCCAATGATATCGATATTCGAGGAGTCCTTTAGTAGCTGATCAAGCAGGCATCGACTGCAAATGAACGTGCCAGTTCTGCCTACCCCAGCACTAGAAGAAGAATACAGAACAAAGAAGCCAAAACATCGTTTGCGACTGGTGGACGCTAATCAAAAAGGATCATCTTACCTACAATGGACAACGGGAGGACCAAACTCACTTAAAGGGTATTTGGCGAGGAGAGCCAGGTGGGCCTGCAGTATGAGGTATAATTTTTCCTCCGGTGGAACTCCGTAGTCATTCCAGAGGCGCAAGTGCAATTGCGTTACTGTCCGTGGCTGGAATACGAACGAAAGTTGAATCCACATACCCTAAGTGACCGATCGCGTAAGGCCAAAGACCAAAATTTATCTTTACCAATTGATACACTAGTTCCTGACTGGGTTAGGGTAAATTTACTTCTTGATTTCCGCCCTTTTTACATTACGAAGAACGAGGTCCGACAATTTTAGTCCATTCTTACAATAGTGATGTTTCCTGTTCTCAAAGTCTACCTCTATTTCGACAGAAATACTACTGCGGATCCTTAAAGCGATTTCACTCCATTATCGTATTTTGCACTGTGATCACGAAGGACCGAGGTGACACTAGGATAGAACGATCTGGTGTCACTACAGTAGCAAAAACTATCGAAATCGTGAAGGAGTAGATCTGCGCATTTGCTTATACTATTTTTTCTACTTTACCTTCGGACCAGTGATCATATGGATGGGTAAGCACTCAGCAGAGCATTGACAACATGGAGAATTTCCAGAGAAGCTAATTCCAACAATCCTATGGACCAGTCGGAATCGAAGTGATGCAGACATTGTCGTTTGGATCAAATGTAATCTCATTGTGATTGAAAATTAATCAGTGAATTTCATTCCTAACTCTTGAATGGCTTTGAATAGACCGACTAGGCCTTGAGAACCAATAGTATCCTTCTGTCCGGGACGATCACCTTATCTATTTTCCGCAATTATCATACAATTTGGTCAAACACAAAGCTCGATTCCCTATTAGTAATTCGTTAAATCCTCCTTTTAATATAATAAAGACGAAAATCTGGGCTTTTCGAAGAATAAAAACCGGGAACCTCTACGATATTTACAAACGTTTTGTTGGTTATGTAGTATTTTGCATTACAAACATCGGTTTAGCTAATGATTACTTATTCAAGTGGCCGATGGACTAGGGCAGTAAATATCCTTTAATAGATTGAGTTTACTGCACAAAAAGCCTTAATATCTTTAACATGTCATATCATGTCATATAAAGTGGCCTCTAAAATGGGTCTTGAATCCTACAAGTAAAGTAGGAAATACGCCCATCGCCCAAAACCCGGTGTCAGTTTGAAGTTGCTCGTACCTAAGACGAAGTTAAGTCAAACTGAGAAGGAATTCTGTCATGGTGATACTCTGCATTGGGATTAGTGCCAACTATTTCACATTACTGTTCCTAATGGCCTACACGTGTTCTGAGTAGTTCGGACACCGTTCATCAAGGTGGTAGGTGACAGCACCAGTGAGCGTGCGATGCCGGTATGTGTAACGGCAAGCAAATTATCCTACCAGTAAATGATCAAAAAACATGCAACTGAGATCTACCCACAGAGAAGATTTTGAACACACTAGGGTATCATGCAGTAATGAGACGTTCATCCGCTTATTGAACTGATGTGAATGAATCAGAGACAGCCGTACGTCTGAGAGCGATTCCTGAGCCACATTACAACAGTCAAACATGCTAAAATCCAGCATGTAGAATACCTAATTATGAATAATCGACGAACAGCCTAAGGTGGGCTTACACAAAATGTGAATCTTTCTACGGGATATAATTGCACTTCCAAAAAGCTAGCCCAAGCAGGACAGTAATGCACCTACATTAAAATTGAAACAAACTATTCCCAGATCTTTCAACCCCACTAAAAGTCGTCATGTTTAAGCATTCAGGGAAGTTGCTAATTCCCGTAGCGAGTGGATGAATGTGAAGGAGGACTGAGTCGAAGTTCAGTTGCAGCTATTTTTTAGACAAACTTAGAAGTCCTAATTTTAATTTAAACTCAGTTGTATATGAAAACCGATTTTCCAGATAAAGTCAGTGGCTTACGTCTTTCTGGTCATGTGGGAGGACGGCGAAGACGCGACAAGTAAAGTCGACTTCGACACTTTTCTCCATCAAAATGACGGTGACAATATGAGCAGCCGAGGTGAAGGTC